>NC_138824.1:77979550-78067406 GCF_965183815.1 Platalea leucorodia
GAGAGAAATTTCAATCATAACCATTAAACTGAAATCAGTGCATCAAAATCTGTCTGCACTTAGGTCTTTGCCTATCTAGCTGCACAAAATTCCATTCCTATATGTTGTGGTTTAACCCTAGTCGGCAACTAAGCACCACACAGCTGCTCACTCACCCTCCCCCCTCCAATTTATATACTGAGCATGACGCCATACGGTATGGAATAGCCCTTTGGCCAGTCGGGGTCACCTGTCCTGGCTGTGCCCCCTCCCAGCTTCTTGTGCACCTAGAAGAGCATGGGAAGCTGAAAAGTCCTTGACTGGTGTAAGCACTACTTAGCAACAACTAAAACATCAGTGTGTTATCAACATTATTTTCATACTAAATTCAAAACACAGCACTATACCAGCTACCAGGAAGAAAATTAACTCTATCCCAGCCAAAACCAGGACACTATACTATCTAAACATCTTTCCGATGGATAGGACATGCACAGGGAGGCTATTCCAGTTCAGTGTGATATAACTGAGAAGTTGCCAGAGATACAAGGCAGTGGCCCTTATTGACAGCAACATCACCAGAAGTTCTGAGATTTCCTTTTCTTGACAACTGAGGTCTTACTCATTTTCACCTTCACAGTGTTTCCCAGTTCTCCAGAATGAAATTAAAATGTTAGTAAATCAAATCATAGAATTCGACCAACCTGTATTGCACCTCCAAAACAAATATTCACAGAAATCTCTTCAGCCTAGCGTGTCCCCAAGGGCACCACCAGCCCTGACTGTCCCAGCCCAGCCCCATGGGGCTCCCACCACCCCACCCAGGGCGCAGGACCCCACGTCAGCCCCCCGGTGCCGTCAGCCCCTGCCCCATTGATGCCGCAGCAGGGCCGGTCTCCAGCTCCCCACAGCCCTGCCCTGCCCGCCCATGGGCCCCGCCAAGCAGGGCCCACCTGCAGGCCCACATCCTGGCGAGGCCTCAGCCAGTCCCCAGGGAGGTACCAGATGGCCAGAGCTCGGGCTGTCCCAGTGTCCCCCAGCTGCCCTGCTCCTGGCTGGGGCTGGGACAGGCCCTGGCTGCCAGGCCCTGCCCTTCTGCCTTCCATTGGGAGCCCCCAAGTCTCATGGCCCCTGGGATGCCATGACACCATGTTTCCAAGTTCAGAACTGCAAGTGAACTGTTCATGCAGAAAAAGAATCCATCTTCAACCAGAGCCACGATAAGAGACAAATGTGGAGCACTTCCTTGTTGTGGCAGCCGTCATTCCATCTGTAACAGAATCACCAAAATCCACGTCTCCTAAGCCCATGATATATTTTTCCCCAGCCACCTTCATGGAAACTATGTGGATTAAAAGCAAACAAACACACATACAAACAAAAACCCACACCAAACACTGCAGCAGAATAAACTCAATCAGACAAGAATGAAAACAAGTAATTACCACTGAATTTTTTAATAACATTCCCCTACTACTAAAGCTTTTCCTATTTCCCCACCCAGACTAACTAAAACCTCTGAGATAAACCTAAGCATTAAATTCCTTAACTCCAATGAGTACTCAAAATTACAGACTCCACAAAGACATGAATCTTACTATTGTCTCTATGTCTCTTCTCTGGAGAAGCCCTCATTTTTTGTTATAGCCTATCTTCATGGTTTTTTACATGACTGAGCCACCTGCTTAACACCTATACCTGCAACAGAGGTGCTGTCTCTTAAAATGTCTAATTCATAGATTAATTATGTTGTGAAAGGGGTTGTGTCTACATTTCCTTAGAAGGCAATGCTCAGAAAATTTGTTGCTAGAAAGTGTTCAGTGTAAAGTTTGCTGCTTTGGTTTCAGCCCCTTAGGAGATGGTCTTCTGCATCCAGAACCTCATCATTTTTTCCAAGTATATCTTCTGGTAAAATGACTGATGTTAATTCTCTTCACAAAACTTGCTAAACTTTGAGATTACCTACCTGAAATTTTAACACAAGAACTTGCCTTAAAATTGAACAATCAAAAATGAAATAAAAAAAGAATGGCTTTCATCCTAGTAGAAAACATTATATAAAGAAGGGGCAATGAGGTTACTGGTTCCATCTCTCTGCATTTTGCATTATATCATCAGGTGAAAATAAATGTCTCAAACTGCAATAAATATATAGAGGTGGTCATCGCTGGACTACAGCCTCAGACCATTTAGACATAATTCCCTTTCATTTACCTTGACATTTTATCTCCTTCCCTATCACTTGCCCCTTCTTCTTCCAAAAGTTATTTAATAATTTGTTTTTTCTAAGTAGTTTTTACCTGCCTAGAGATTATCATCACAAGCTAGGGGCAGACATAATCACATTCTACATAGACCTACAGACTAAAACCAACACAATTTAAACTGCAAGGAATGTGTTTTTTCCAGCCTCCTTCCTTTTCTCAAAATGATTGGTGAAGAAGAATGAACAATGTTATCACAAAAATAACTTGTGAGGGGGTTGGGGAGTAGAGAGCAATGAACCCAAAGTACAACAGCAATCTGATAGGATCATCTTATCAGCCTTTAAAAACAAACAGTGTGGCTAGAAGCATTCAAGTATTGATTAAATAGATTTCTCTAGACAACTTTTCTTAATTCAAAACTTTAGGTGATGAAGCAACTAATCCCAGAATCCATTTCAAGGCACATGAAGGACAAGGTAGTCATCAGGAGCAGTCAGAATGGATTCACCAAGAGCAAGTCATGCTTGATCAACTTGATAAACTATGATGAAACAACTGGCTTGGTAGATCAGGGGAGAGCCGTGGATATTGTCCACCTGGACTTCAGTAAGGCTTTCCCATAAAAACCTCATAGAGAAGCTGATGACGTCTGGGGTGGATGAGCAGACAGAGGCTCAGGGGGATCTTATTAATGTTTATAAATACCTGATAAGAGGGTGCAAAGAGGACAGGGCCAGGCTCTTTTCAGTGATCCCCAGTGACAGGACTAGAGGCACTGGGCACAAACTGAAACACAGGAGGTTCCCTCTGAACATCAGGAACCACTTTTTTACTGTGAGGGTGACCAAGCACTGGCACAGGTTGCTCTGAGAGGTTGTAAAGTTTCCCTCCTTGGAGATATTCAAACACTGTCTGGACATAGTCCTGGGCAACCAGCTGTAGGTGTCCCTGCTTGAGCAGAGGAGTTGAACAAGCAGGAGCTGAACAAAATGATCTCCAGAGGTCCCTTCCAACTTCTGCCAGTCAGTCATCCTGTGCATCTGTGATGTGTAAATATATGAACCTTTTTCATGAAAGACAGAATATACCATCAAAATGAGAGTCTTGCTTGACTCAAAGAAGCCAGACTCCTGTTGCAAAGGTTATGTCTAATTCATGCCAGTGAATCACTTCATCAATTACTCAGATCATTATTTATCCTTATGGAGCAGTATCATTTGGTATTAGCAACTGAAGACCAGCTTGAACTATCATCTCCCACATCTCAGGCGAGTATCTTGGTGCAAAACTGAGCAAAAGCCTGATTCAAGTCAAGTAGAACAGGCATTGCTACAGGCCTGTATCTCCAGGGGTTGTTTTGTCCTCAAAACAGACAAGAGAAGAAACATATTTTAACTTTTTCTCACTTGATTTAAATCATTATATGAAATCACCTGCCTGCCAATGGAAAGTCACAGAGCCAGAACAAGGGGGAAGAAACAGCTCCATCTTCTTCCTGCACTACAAAGAACTCAATAACATGAAACAGGACATAGGCACCCTTACACCTCTTCTGGCCTCCCTGCCAAGAAGAGAAAAGCACTTAAGTCTCTATCTGGCAACCATAGCCTTGTGAGTAAACACAAAGACATTTGAAACCCAGAAGACTATGTTTCACATGACCATTATGCAAACTCTAAGTTTGAAGCTTAATGGCTCTGTCTCTACTGCATTCCCTTAGGCCTCATTCCCACAGTTGTCTACATCACAAGCCGTCCTAGTAAAATCACAATTCCTTTCCTTTTTACGTATGGGGGGTTTCCTTCCAACACATAAAATAACTGTAAGTAGGTATAAACAGGAAGAGAGGAGTAAAACAGACTACAGAGCAGTTCCAGATCATGGCTCAACCTGCGGTTAGCCCAGTCTGCCCCAACTGTTCGAAACCCTACCCCAGCTTGCAGTCTGAATACAACCAGAATTTACTTTGGTAACAAAGAAAGACAACAGAAAATTATGGAGAATTTACATCTAAGGTTCCCATTTCTCTTCTCTTAAATTCAATGAGGAGAAAAGTCTTTTGCTAGAAACCTTTCTTCCTCTAATTAAATTCCATTCTGGCTTATCTGGGCTGTACTTGAAACTATCAGTTTTCCCTTCTCTCACTATCTGTTTTCAGGAAAGTTTTGGCAGTTTACCGAAATCATAGTACATAAAAAAGCAAATATTTTAAAATGTGTTTCCTTTTTTACAGCCAAAATGTGACATAACAGCAATGATGGCAGCTGCCACCAGCATTACTATTATATTGGGAGTGCATGAGGAGACTAAAAGAGAAGGTATCTTGTCTTGACAGGAACCTCATGACCAACCCCATTCCCATTCTCAAGAAGCAAATGAGGCAGGGACAGGGGGTGAGATGGATTTTTTGCAACACAAAACTAAACTAGGTTCCCTCTACAACTGGGACTTGGCACTTGCAGCCCAACCTCCCTCTTTGCTACCAGATTACTCTACTGTCAGCTGAACAATGTGAAGTCCTGTAGCTCAAGCGGCAACAGGCCATGTTGAGTCTTGAAAGTTTGAATTTAAGGTGTTTTGCAGAAGGTGTGGCAAATGTTGTACTTAGCATTGTATGGGTTTTGGGTTTCTTTTCCTATAACTTACAATATTATGTGAAGGATATAAAAAAAATCAACAGAAAAGCAAAGTCATAAAGTTGAAAGAACATTATTCATTTTTGCAAAGTTTTGAATTCAAAAGTTGAACTGAATTTACCAAAGCAACCTTAATTTGATCCCCTTATGATTTGACATTATTAAAGGATATAATCTGAAATTAAATTACCTGGTTTTTAACTTAACATTCTGGATGCACAAACTGGAAGAATTTGTGTTTTTCCTAAGCAACCTTAAATATGCTACTTTTTAACTTCTGAGTGTTTTATCTTTTTCATTTGAATTATACTTGTAGACTAATATAACACAAATAACAAAGCATATCACCATTCAACTCTTGATTGCCATTTGCTTTACATCCTCTACAGTGCAAATTATTTTGCTTATTTCTCTCTCACCTTATCTTCTTAATTTGCTGGATGTGCTAGAGGCAAAAAAAAAGGGTTTACTATATGCCTATCAACCTTCTGAACATATACTATGGTGTAATAGTTTTCCCTTCATCCCTCTCCTGTTTAATATTATCTTCTATTTTAAAACTAATGGCTCCCTAGCTATACTTACATATATCCACTTATACATTCTTATTGTAGTAAACTGATTCACAAGTTCCTTAAACGAATCTTAGACAAGTAACCATTGAGACAAGAATTTAGTAGAGAACTCTAGGTGCCTTCTTTGCACTTGATGACTTGAGGCTGTCTTCAAACCACATGTAACAGGTGAAAATGTGGCCCTAAATCCTTTTGATAAGTTTGACGTATTCAAAAGATATTTGTGCAATAAATGCATTTTGTTTAATGTTTCTACTAAAAATTAAGTCAAATGCAGAAAGTTAAATTCATTAATTATAACTTAATTATTCATTATAATTTTGTTGTGTTAAATGAACCATGTAGCAAATGTTAGATAAAGGTTAAGAGTGATGATAGATTCCTGGAACACCCACAAGAGAAGCATGAGCCCCTGACGTTGGATTATCTCAATCCTCAGCTAATCAACCACTCCCTGTACTAACTGAATCTATTAGATTTAGAATTCTCCAAAATTAGCACCAGACAGTGTAGAATAATTAATTGAACAAGCTAATAACAAACACAATAGTAATAAAAGCCCTTAAATTTCCCCAGGGCAGGAAATCAATATGTTGATAAATTTATTTAAACTCCATTACATGAACTGAGTAAGTTGCCTAAAATGTTTCCAGTGTCTTGGAATATTTGCTGAGGATTCTAAAGCTTCCCAAAAGTCTAATAAATCCTCTCTTTTCTCCCATCAGAGCAAGAAATTAAAAGATTTCTCTCACTGTAGGGCTATACATAAGGTCATTGTTCTGTATTTAGAACATTCTGGTTTTGGCTAGACCTAGCTTGCTCAAGGCTGTCAGTCATCTTTAGATCTCCTGCCTGCAATAGCAACAGGTTATATCATATGCTGTTGATTACAGGTCATAATAAAAACAAATTTATGATTGTCATGAGTCCAATATCTCCACTCTCTTTCCACTTATCTGGTTGAGAAGCCAATTGCTTTTCTCTGTCCTGCTGTTACTTGGAAGAATAAAGATATTCAGGAGTGAAGCAGTTATGAATATGTCAGTCTTTCAGTATTTTAGTTCCTGAAATCAAAGAAAGGCTACAGTTGCTTTGAGCAGAAACTAAGACATTGATCCAGAGCCCTTTGAAATCAATAAAAGTCCTCATGAGATCAGTAGACTGCAGAAGTTGGTCCAAGTATCCTTGTCTCATATTTGCTGTCTCATACTTGGCTGCAGCCTACTGGACACATAATTTTGGGAGGAAATTATGACAGGACATACGTAACTACTGTACTCAGTGGTAGCTGCTAATGGAAAATTATAAATCACACCTAAGAACATGGTTGTGACAGCAATAACTATCACAAGGTCTCAAGTACAGCATTAAAGAGAAACATATTTTAGAAGTCTCTTGCACAAAAACAAAACTGCTTTCATTTTGCAAGCCACAAGACAAATTTTACCTCAAGAACCTGTAAAAACTGATGATATACCCTGAGTTATATAGAGAAGCAACGCTAACTCTGACCAGACTGGTATACCACATGCTACATTGTAGTGCTGTGTGAAGACAACAGTTCAGGTCCCAGAAACTGAATGTCAGAGGACTTTCTTCCTGAGCAAAGCACCCAGCATCTGGAGGGCTGAACAGCATCGCCCTGTCACTGTGCTGATATGTGTACTGAGCCCAGCTCTCCAAGTAACTTGGAGTTACACATTGTACAGTGCTGCAAAATATTTGTAGAAGTACTGTTCTGAGTACACACAGACTCCAGAAACGTACATGTGCTGTCAATATTAATATGGAACGTAATGATAAAGTATAAGCTCACATCAGGCAGCTAAGGGGTTTGATTTTCAAAAGCTTTGAAAACCTACTACCTCAAAAGACCCCTCTGGTGTCAAACCACTGCAGCAATAAAATCCTTGTCTTTCTTGAGCACTGCAAACTCCGAATGTTGTGTATGTGTATATTTCAAAAAGTAATTGCCTATTTGTAGAAAATTTTCTCACTATAGGTAACTATGCTAACAAAGATATTCTGCATGCAAGTAATCATTCTAAGTTTTTAGAAATACACCAGATCTTCCACTAATACATAATCTATATTACAAATACATAAAAGCATTGAAGTTTGCAGTTCTTTTTCATACTTTTTTTCTATTAACCTGTCTAAGATGCAATTGAAACTCATAGATGGACAAGTGATAAATGCCTTTATTGTAGTCATCAGCTGGTTTTAGTTAATAATTTAAGTATTAAATCCCCTTAGTAGACAATAGGATATCATGGCAAAAGCTTATTGTTGTTGGTGGTTTTGTTTTTTAGTAAAGCTCTTTGCGTTACTGTAGGGAAGGCCTTAATTTTTTTTTATGAATATTCTCAGAAGCTAAAACTAAACTTGAGATACTGAGAAAAAATCTATCTATAAAAAACACAGATCTTATTACTTTGAAATGAGATTCTTGTTATGTAATCACTTTCAAACATGTGAACAGAAATTGTCACTATCTGTTTATCTATGCACAAAGAAATGCTACTGTTTCACTCAAGAATCCAACTGGAATGTATGCCCTCACAAAAACAAACCTCACGAGCTGGTATTCAAGAGACAGATGTTCACAGTAAATGAACCACTACAGATGGTCATTTTCTTTTTTAGAATTTGAGTTTGCATTTGTTTCAATTTGTTTTAAACCACTCATTAAAAAAAAAAAAAGCTATTCATAAAAGCCATTCAAGATTATCAAGTGGGTACACACAATCTTTTGTTTGGCAATAAAAACCACCAAACATTTAAAAGAACAGACGAATACATATACATATACATATACATTTTTTATTAGAACTTGAAAGTTTATTTGAAAAATAATTTTTTAACAAACATGAGTTTCAATTAAAAAAAATCCAAACATGTCTAATCCTTTAGCCTTTTTCATGTGAGAGATATTAACTGTTGCTGCTGAATTGAGAGACTTGTGCTGCAACAACCACTATATTAGCTATTCCCTTGTACTCTTTTGTAAAATCTTAAAATAGAATTGAAATATTTGTCATTAATTAGAGCTATATAACATGTTCAACCATGACTTTAAATAATGAAGCTAGTCTTCTGCTTCCAGATTTTCATATTGCATATTAATTCATAATGCCAAAAAAAATTGGGGGTTTAGAACGTTCAGGATTATCTAGAAATAGAAACTGCTGGTTTTATTGCTGCTTTTAGAAGTTTAAATTTTATGTCTTGAGTTAAATACATTTAGGCAGTCAACTCACATGGAGATCTTCCTTCTGAAATACTTATACAATTTCCAGTGACTATATTGTGAACTTAGTCCTCTAAATGTAAGTGTTCTACATTGCACTTCTCCACCCCCAAAAAACTCAGCCATCTCCACTGTTTTCTGCTTAGCGAAACTTGCAAAGGAATAAGAGATGGTAGTGTGAGTCCTTAAACCTCAGCCACAGTAAAACATATCTATTATAATTATTTCCAATAGATGATATGCCTACTATATTTTTTTTTCACCCCTTCTAAATTCAGAGTAATTGTAAACCCTATGAAATACCTCCACACATTTTTTCAAGAGTATGTCTCACACAGAATGTACTTGTAGACCACCAGCCTATGAAATACTCTTTCTTTCATCCGTAATGATCTGCATCCATCATAACTGAGTAGCTTCTGTTTTTCACATATGACTAAAACCACTGAACAAGCTGTGAAAAACCTGCCAGCATGCAAAAGTTCAAAAAGGACAACAGTCTGACCATTCAGGCCTCTGATATGTGCAGTAATAACCTCAAATTAAGGCTAGAGCCTAGACTATCAATGGCATTCAAGCATATCAGACATCCAATAATCCCACAACTTCATAAGGAAAATGTATTTGAAAATGACACAAATGGTCAAACGTCAAGAACTGTATTGCCATGAAAAGAGCAGTCCTTTATGTTAAAAGGAGACCAGTAACTTTATATAACAGAAATAATGATAAAGCACAATTTTAAGGGATCTTTGCTCCAGAAATAACATGGGTGTCTCAGACAAGGCCTTAGAACAGGAAAGCCAACAGCATATAGTCTGTGGAATGATGTAAACTGACCAAGATCATATTTACATTCATTGATCAGGTTTCACCTGATCAAATGAATTTATTACTTAGAAATATTAATCACAACTGCTTAATCTCATTCTAAAGAAGACCTTAAAAAAGGTAAATTGCATCCCAAAGATCTTATTTCTTCCTAGAAATTGCAATGAGAGCCTAGAATAACTAGCTTGCACACAACTTTCTACGATTTGAAAGCAGAACTCTGTGGTATGCAAGATGAACTATCCCACGCGGGATTCAAGCAAGATCTTTCCTTAAAAACTTTAGAAAAATCTTACCAGGTATCTGCATACATTTTCAATGATCCTACTAGACAGATAATCGGGTCAGCATCTAATAATACCTAGACTGAAGGAAGAGTAACAAATGTTAAGCTTAGTTATAGTTTTTCTAGTTACAACCAAAACCCACTGCATTTCCAAGAGATTCAGAACTATGATACTGCTTTTCAGTGGCATCTGAGCTAAACTAGTGGTATAAAAGCCTGATTTAGGAAGTCAAGGACACTGGCAGACAGACAGAGCTCTCACTGATCTGACAGAGACAACTCTGAGAGAGAGAGGCTCATTCACCAGGAGGGAAATCACTGACATCCAGAGGCTGTTAGTGTCTCATGCCAAAATCTCCATCACCGAACCAGGTGTAGAAAAAAAAATTCAGTGCGAAATTTTTGTCATACAGCTCAGCACATGTGAGAATGAATTGATTATCTAAAATATGTGGACCTAAAAATCAAAATACATTCCTTCCTAGCTCTCCTAGTTTGTGTACTATATTCAATAGGTATTTGATAAAAGTTTTTAAACACAGCCTTACTGAACACATATACAGTTCACAGTGGGAAACGGTGCAGCAACCCTGCAAGGATCTTTCATCAACCACTGGTGAGTGAGGCATATGGTAAAATAAAACAGGGTTTTTTTGTTGGGTATTTTAGGGGTTCTTTTGGGGGACGAAGGTGGTGGTGGGTTTTTTTTCCCAGTTCTTATATCAGAACAGCCCAGAATCTACACAGTCACAATTTTTCAGCTTCTTCAGTTTGCATCAGCCAACCTCTAAAAATAACTAGTCTGAGACATCCAGACACTGAACAACTGATCTCATGATCTAAAGTAGTTACTT
Source organism: Platalea leucorodia (assembly GCF_965183815.1). Classification (NCBI taxonomy): domain Eukaryota; kingdom Metazoa; phylum Chordata; class Aves; order Pelecaniformes; family Threskiornithidae; genus Platalea; species Platalea leucorodia. The sequence continues at coordinate 77,990,169 of NC_138824.1, forward strand.
GGACTATTAAGAAACTTTTGCATTCCTTCAATGCATAGCTTTTTCAGGAAAGAAAGGCTTAAAAATGTGATGAAAAAAATCTGCCACTGTTGAGATTAGTTTGGAAGCCTGAATCAGTTGGTATCCAGCTCAAGAAATTCTGTGAGCATTGCTGTTTGCCACTACAAAAGCCAAGATCATCGAGGATAACTCTGTACTCCCTGTTGTGGTACCTCAGTTTCTAATGAATTTAGCCATCTGATCCTGCAACATCATTCCTCAAAGTACATCCTTCTGAACGTGGCATTTCTGGGAATAGCACCAAGATATGGCAGCAATCACTGTATGTGTTGTTAATGCCTGTGGCTAGATTTTGTATTTTGGAATACCTTGAGGCACTGGGTAATGTGGATATCAGGCAATTCTTGTGCTGATTTACAAAGTCATAGTGCATTTAAATGTACCATGGCAATTATTGTTCGATAAATCATGTAGTCTTAGGAAGAGAAGACACCCTTCCTTCCAAAGGATACATTATGAAATACTAGAAGTTATAAGGGGATACAAAGTCACTTCATACTTTGAAACAGTGTACAAACAAGTACTGGTTCTAGTTATATGAATATAGCAAAACATAAGGTAAATTCTTTTTTTTTTTTGTCTTAAAAGATCACTAAATAGTTTAAAAATAAAGGTATTATACTGATATGCTATGCCTTTTCCTAGAGCAAGCTAAACAAACAAAAAGACCCTTGGAATTCTCTCTATGCTCACTTTTTGAGGAAAAGACAATATTCAAAATTCTAAGCTATGTCTACATGATCCTAATTTTCATATATCTGATTTTAAGCTTAAGTGACCTAATAGGAATTTTTGATTCCTGAATGCTGTTAAGGCATGTTTTGCCTTGAGTGTGCTAGCACTTCAGCCTTAGGAATGCCAAGGATCTACAATTTGTAGCTCTGTAAGCTTTCCCCTAAGCTATTAAGGCAGTGTTTTGCAGAGCCTCTGTAACAGTATTTTTCTTTTTCCCTTGATGTTCTCAAATTCTAGGTCTTGTGTTATTATTCTCACAGTCTTGCAACAGCAAATCCCGGTAGTTTTGTTATGGTAGGCACTTGTGGAAACAACTACCACTATAGTGAGAATGGTCCCTCTTTTGCCCACCCTCCCACACCAGCTTTCCTTACTTTTTGTTTTGTAGACTTTAGTTTATAATAGATAAAACCAAAATACAGTGTGCAGCAAAATAGATAACAGTCATTTAAATACCTAGTAAATATTGTCCAATAATAAATTTTAATAATCAGTGTGCAACACTTGAACCTAAAAATTACTGTACTCCAATCAGCATTAATAGCATCAAGAATTGAAACAATGCGTGGGAATTTTCACATGGCCTTGAGTGTACAGTGTGAGGGGAGAAGCATGGCAAAAAAAATCATCAACCTTGTCATCTTCATTGTTTCCACTTGCTGCACCAGACAAAAAAAACCCAGAGAAAAGTGCTCATCAGGGTCTCCCCACCATTGCCACTGCTTTTCCTGGATTGCCACTGGGGAGAGTCTGCCCTTCTCCTTCCTCTCTCCCATTTGGTTCTTATTTTTCTTGTATTTTCTGCCTAAAGTAACATTCTTCATTAGACCACACTAGTAAAACTCTGTATGTAAGCCTGTCCCAATACCCTTTGAGTAACAATACTTATGAAGATCTAGAATGAGAATTCTTTCCTATGTCTCTAGGCTGCCAGCCCAAGAAAAAAGAAAAGAGTTGAAGTCAATTTATCACCTTCAAAATCATGGTGGATAGGCCGGTGTGACTCCTGGGATGACTTTAGTCACATCCAGATCAGAGAACCCAGAAGAATGTCCCAGTCTGAGTGCTGGAGCTATATCCTGATTCTGTATTTGGGCAAGGCTCACATTCTCACCTTCTTCTCTCCTTCCCAAAGTGGCCATCTGGTGCCTTTCTGAAGCAGGATTGAGTGGTGTTGCAGGTTCGGGGTTTTCTCAGTCTAGATACGTGAAAACCATTTCCCCTCCTACACAACATAAGCCAAATCAAAACTAAACAAACAAACAAAAAAACCCAAGAAATTAATTCCTTTGCTCCTCTGTCCCCCCTCAAAAAAAACCTATTCTCAGAGGTATATGAAAGACTCTGGCAAGCATGTAATAGTCTAGACAAAGTCTAGATTTTTTATCTTTTTCTAATCTATTCTATTTATTTTTTGTGGAAAAATGTTTATGTTTTTGCAAATAAAGACAAAATATTGTTCTACAAAAAACTGAGTTCTTCAGCCAAACTTTTGATCAATCTTCTCTAGAAAACTACTTCTGGGCTGAGATATCTCCTTACATAAAATTCAGTGCTTATTTATTCATAGAAACTATGTACTATAAATAATCAATCCTGGTGCATGTCAGAGCAGAAAAAGAAGTTGGTATAAGGTAATAAAGTAGGTTGTAGTGGATTTTTTTTTCCTCCTCCATTTCATTTTTCATCCTCCTGTACATGAAACTTCTACCTGTCTGAACAAAAAATCTGAGCACATACTGGAAGTTAGCATGGATTCAGAATTTAAAGCATTTCCACCTGACTTTAAATTCTGATAAAACAAAATCCTCCTGTTTAACAAGAATCATCTAAAGAGGACAAATAAATTTAAAAGAGAATTTAATCTCTAAAAATCAGTTGTTTAAATTCTAAGCCTATTTACACATAGTAAAATGTGTGTCATGTTCAAGAATGTCATTTTCACCACCTCCTGTCATTCACTTCTATCCTTGTCTTCACTTTTCAAAGTCACAGTGTCAAGAAGGTTAATGCAGTTACATGAATTTGTGACGGACCATTTCACTCACATTCACCAGGGCAAACATATATGGCTGGCTGGTAAACAATTTAGTCCACAGAGAACAAATTCTTGTTAGCTGAAAAGAGATCCCTGCCAAACTAATACATTAAATGATGAGATGTTAACTGAAAAAAGAGGAGAAAAATCCTGGAACCTGACTATCTTTTTTTAAGCACTAAATTAATACTTCTAGACACCCAAATATTAGGCACAGTGCCACTGAAGACAATGGAATAAACCAATGTAAAAACAGCGTTAATGTGATCTTAGTCATGCTTGTAATCTTTTAAATATACAGCTCACAGCAAGTGAAGAAAAATGGCTCTTAGAAGTGATGATGTATGCATTATGTCCATGTATGTGTATAGGGGAATCTTGTTTATTGAAGACATGAAAGGAAGGCTAGTACTCTGCATACTCTGAGGAAAAACTGATTTCTTCTGGCTGCTTTATATATCACCAAAGATCTACTATTTTAAAAGTCAACATTTTGGGGTAGGCAGAGGTAGATCAATTCTAGTTTGTTTTAAAAAGTGATTAAAGAAAAGATTTGTAACTATGGAATATCACTTAGATGTGAGGTAATAGTACAGCAGCCCCTGCACAGACTCTTCAACAACTATTACATTAATATCTTTGAGTGATGTATATGAGTAGGATGAAGATACATTTTGCTCTAATTTTCTTTCCCTCCCCCCACCATGTAGCAGTGACAGAACCATCAAAACCCACATAATTTGTTAAGACTGCCTTTATATACTCCCAGGTAAATTTCTCCACATTCTGCAAGCACTTCTCTGCAAGACTAATTTCTCCCAGGAACTGCAGGTTAATAGCAAAATTTGCCATACGGTGGGGGGGGGGGGGGCAGGGAGCAAAAAACAAACAACAAACCAAAACAGGGGGAAAAAAAAAAAAAAAACACCCCAAAAACCTGTGTATTTGAAATGAAACAGAAAAGACGATTTATTATAATTCTCGGGAAAAATGGGATAAAACCAAACAAACAATCCTAAATAGAAATATATTCAGTGATGATAGCACTGGATATGGTTTCCTTAAAAAGCAGTGGTGATATTTTAATAAATGCTTTATTTGGACAAAAAATATTTAAATGATTATTCAGAAGAAAACAGACTCAAAGAGTACAATCTAGATCCCTACAGAGTGATGATACTAAGAATCATATTTTTACCCTGATCCATATAGTGAACTTACCTCTAATATATTGCATTCCCTCAGACTAAACAAAACTCTCATGTCCAAAAGCATCACCTCCTCTTGTAAGGCTGCCTTCACTCATATCCCACTATTATAAGCTCTCCAGAATCCAGAATTTGAACTGACACTTAGTACTCTACGCTCTATGCTCTAGTATGTCTACTGTCGCTATATGTCATCCCTGCATTGCTACCCTTTTCTTACATTCTCATATTGTTTCTTTAGTGAGCACCCTGTATTTGTTTTGAGACCCTACCCCAACTGCAACTGACTTCTTACCTCATCCCATTCACTCTTCTCCATTAATATTCTTTTTCTGTGAAATCTGGTCATGTTAACCTTCCTTTGTAACTGGTAATCTGTCTGCAACTCATTGCCTGTTTACAATCTCTGACTAGGATGGGCATCTTGAGGCGATGAGAAATAAGAGAAGGAAAACACCACACCAAGTTAGGGATGATGAATAAGAGAAGGAGGGGTTGAGTCATTTAAGAAGCATCCTCATCTTGCACAGAGGAAAAGGTAAGAACTGGAATATGCAGTCTCCTCTTCTTAGACATAATTATGCTCAGTGCTCAGCTTTCAGGCATTAAGAGGTAGAAGTGCTGTTACAAATGCCATCATTGCTTTTAAGAAACCCATGAATTTTCTTCCAAAATGGAACTGGACCATCTCTCCATCATCCTTATTGATGCCTCTGGCTCCAGACAGTATCTTCTCCAACTTTACAAGTTTTGGTTCCTCTTGAATAAACCAGCTCTACCTGGTTTCAGAAAGCAGTGAAGTATCAAGCCTAACCAAATGGCCACTCTCCAGGGGCAAACAGAAACTAAAATCTATCACAGAAGGATGTTTCTGTGAAGTGTTATGGTCCAGTGATCATTTACTCATCTACCAAATGCAAGATTTATTTAGCTTTCCATTCTTATCTAGATAAGAGCTAAGAGAATTCAATACACTACCACTATTACAACTGCTCCCATCTCCTGTCCTTTCTACAGCATTGCTAATAAAACTCCTATATTGCTAATATAATTTCTATTGCCAAGATCCTAACTACATGCTCTAATTTTAGTTTTCTGAAGCCAGAAGTCTTAGACAAGATAGATTTGGGCCGGAGGACAGTTCACTAGAACATCTTATTTCCAAAGCAAATAGAGAAAGGAAAATACAGATTAACATTTCCAAAGAGAAATATTTATTTGCTATAATATAGCGCAAATGAAGATGGGCCACCTCTTATAGAGGGGAACTACTTTTGCTTCTGCTTGCATGCCACTCCATGACGATAACAACTCCATGTAAGATAATGGTACATGCTAACTGCACCATTAACCCACTGCATTTCAGTAACATCTAACCTCTGTACCAGATCAGGGCAGACAAATCAATGCAGCATGCCTTTCACAGTCCAGTAGTATAAAAATCTTACTGATCTTTCTAATTTACTCTGTTCTTTAAATATAAGCGTCAGCTGGCCTGCATTATCAAATTCCTAAGGCACTGTATCTGAAACACTATCTATATGTAAAGATGACATCAAACCATACCAAACACTAAGCATTTCTCTTCAAAAGTCATAATTCAGAGTTCAGCTACAACATCTTGAGAAAAAGAAAGACATAACAAATGCAAGATTAAACAAAGTACTGTATTTTCTTAACCTGTTCAGATTGAAGCAGTAAATCCACCTATCCTGCACTATAACTTCTGCACCTGAACTAAAGCAAAGTATTATCACAATGAGCATGAAATTATTATGCTAGCTCTTCCCTAAGGAGATCTCCTCCAGCTCCAAGATTAATTTCCAGTTATGTCAATTGCTATTATTTAATCTGTCAAAACCAGTGGATCTGCATCATCTATCCCCCAATTCTCCACCTGCACATTAGAAGCTACACATATGGAACATTTCTAATTCAGGCAGCAGACCTACTGCTGGTTGTGTTAATACAAATTCACAGCCACGGGCACCACAGCTCATCTGTCCAGCTGTGCATAATTTGCAGAAAGTTCTATTTCCCCTCACGCCATTGTGTACTGAGAACTTACCTTTCTTTGCTTTCATGTAGATGATGCAAAATGCAGTGGGCAGACATTATAATAATTACATCAGTGACAGAGATATCTTTGGCTTGGGAGACTCCAACCAACAAATCAGTGACTATGTACCTGACTGAGAAGCAACACTTTGACTGCTGAATGTTGTCTTGAAGTACTGCATTGAACTGTCTGCTCTGAAGTTTGGGTGAAGGGAACATTTCATACAGCAATAAGTCACTAGCTGCTTCCTCTGGTTGTTGCTGCAATTTTTTTCTTCATTTGCCTGAGACATCCCATGAAATCCAGATACAGTCCTATTACTTTACAAACTTCAGAGAGTTTTGGTAATGGCAGATGTACCAAAGATTTACATGGACGTCATCTCTCCTTCCACAATTCCTCTGGAATGCAGGAGAGGATTTTTGCCCTTTTTTGTCACAATCACCTATAAAAAATATTGAAATCTATGATCTAAAAACAGTACAACTGAACATCCAGGGACATAACACAACAGTATTACAAAATTAGTTTGGAGATAATGCAAAAACTGTCTTTTAGCACAACCACAAATAACGAGATGACTGCATGGAAAGGTGTACAAACTGGATATGTGTACTCCATCAGTTTGGTTACTAACACATACCCGGCTTCTGTTGAAAAGTAAATCCAAGAAACTTCAGGAAGAAATCACAGATAGTAACAAGTCTGTACAACCATTTGTCTTTATAAACATAGTCACCAACAGAACATGAGTTGAGACAGTACGTGCTCCTGCATCGCGTAGGGTACTTGCCTGGTGTGCATAATCATCCACACCTATGACAAGCTCTTCAAGGAAGGAATGGAGATGCATTATTTTTCAGAGCCCACTGCTTTCTTTTTTACTTTTCAAAGGTTTGAAGGCAATTTCATTAGCAGAACTTAACATGAAGTTGGCAGAAATCTTTTAAGCTGTATGATATTGACAGTTCTATGCAAATGCTCCATACATTTCTATCCAAATACCACTTACTCACAAGACCTGACCAAAAGCCTTTTGAAATTAACAGGAATCTTTACACTGAATCCAACAAGACCTGGCCCCATGACACTAATATATCACTGGTCTGCTAATCTCAGTCCCATTACACAAGTCTGTTAATATTAATGGTCTATGCTACATCCAATAAGAAAAAGAGTAAAAATTTATTCTATGTTAGACAGCATATGGCTTATATCTTATATGGTTCCATATGAATAATATACTAATTTTGTTTATTTGAAAAGACAGATCTTGAAATCTTTCACAGCAGATCAGAAAAGTTAGAATCATATCTCAAAGCATAAATATATTCCCTATATAATTTTTAGGTAATTTGCAACATGGCCAAGTGCTCAAAAGAGATATTTCATGAATAAGTGATATAGATTGGTGGAGTAAAGTAAGTAAAGTAGTAGAGAAAAAGGAAAAAATGTTTTATTTCTTTTCATAAAAAGAATTTTCAGATGTATAATTATAATATTCATAAATTGTGAGTAATTCCCAGCTCTTTTTAATAGCAGAGTTCTGTGTGGTGTCTGCAAACAACTTTATTTAACAGATGAAAAACTTTGTAAGCTTAAGTTTTATGGAAATCTTAAAAGTTAAGTCTAAAATCAGGACTACAAAAGTCAGCATGAAATGAAGATATAGAAATAGACACGAAGAACCTGGTTCCGTTCCAAATTCTTTATTTCAAAATGAGGATAGCAGCTTTGTCCTTGGTTTATTACATTTGGATGGATAGGAATTAGGGTTTTTAAATATCAAAAGTCAAAAGTATGACATATAGTGTAGTATTTGTTTATAGGTATTTGGAGCTGATTACTGCACAGTCTGTTTTGGAATAAAAAAAAACACCAAACAGAAGAGTTATTGAAGTTCATCCACTTACTTTCCACCAGAGTTCAAAAGCATAAAAGAAATCCTGTTACAGAAAATATAACTAGTTTATATGAGCCCCCTCCATAGTATTTCTAAACAGTTTTTTGAAAGACGACTTTTTGCCATTAGACTGAGTATTTTTTCACTAAGTGAAACTGACTTTAAAACATAAAGACATAAAGAAACTTGATCACCAACCCAAAGATATCTGACAACAATATCACAAGATACCACATGATGGCACTGATCAACATGGCTGGTCAGTCTTACTTGGAAAGACCATTAACTTGCCAGCAGCACTAGAGAGCACAGTCCCAAGAGTTTTGAAACCTGTTCCTTCCAGGTCTGTACTGGGCCTGTAACTGACCCAGACACTACAGCAATAGGCGTTTTCAAAATAATCAAGCCATTAGACTACTTCAAACAACTCTTTCAGACAGAAATCCTATTCATGATTGTCCTCTTCCATTTCTGGCTGTACTAGACCTCTCCTAAATGACAGTGACTAACATCCACTGCAGAATTAGCTATAACTGACTGTTGGCTAATCTAGGAAGAAAACCAAACATTTTATTCTACAAATCTCTTATGTAGTTACATTATTATGAAATTATTACATTCTATCTAATAAAAGAACCATTCTTTAGTATGATTCTCCCTCGATCTGCACAATATTTTAAAATAGTCCCTCTATAAGCAATGAAAAAGAATTCTTTTAAAGGAAGTTATTTGAACAACAGTAAATTATGACAGCTATGTACTCCTCTAGTTTTCAGAGTGAACTGAATCAGTCCACTGTGATACTGTCTCAAATATTTTTTTCCAATAAGAGTGCCATTCATTTTCAAAGCTTACCTCTCTTGAAAGGCTCAGCCTCCCCATCAAGTCACAAATCTCAGTGAGCACATAAATAACAGAAGAAAGACAAGCATTGAAAATCCTAACCCTCTACTGAAGCTAGTCAGTGGCATGCACTTACCGAAATACGTCCTATGACACTAAATGGTGTGTGGGCTCAACACAGAAGACAGCCAAAAGAAAGAATCATACATTGTGACATCAGTGACTACAATTTATTTTTAGATTCTTACAGTACAAATCTGAGCATTCCTAGCTAGGGACCGTTCCAGCAGCTAGGGATCGTTCCAGCATGTGGTCATGCATTTTGTTTGAATTAGCTGTATCGTGGTAAAGCCCCAGTGCAGATCTCACAGGAAAAGCCAGTGTTCTACAATTGTAGGGCTGCTTCTATTCAGGTCCTCATGCGAGCTATGCATGCAAGCCATAAAATAATCCTGTTTCATATACAGCTTATTTGTAATATCAAAATTCATCTCCACTAGTTTACATGGGTTAAAGAGGGATGAGTTTGCCTGTAACATCTCCAGAATAATTTCCTACCTTTTAAATTCAACCACTGCGAACTGTCAAAAATATAAAAAAAATGTATTTTTCAGTTTTCTCTACCTTTACATCCATTTTCAAGTGAAAAGTTGATTAGCATTGTGCCTTATCTCATTGCAAATAATTTTCCGAGGGTATTATCAATAAAAGTTGTTTTTCCTCCACTAGACAGCAAGGTGTTTTTTTTTTTCTTTGGTGTTTGGGGTTTTTTTAGTGGTGCTTTTATTTTCTTTTCTTTCAAATCCAATCTGAGGACTACTAAAACAAATACAAGGAGAAGTAGAGAACTATTAAAAGGTGACAGAGTTGAGTACATAACCCTGTCAGGTGTGAGAATCGAAATGGCTCACAGCATAAATGCTTTACAAACATTGCTTGAGAGCACCTGAGTTCAACCGTGACAAAGGATAGCTGCAGTTGGACATGAGAGCCTTATATTGATCTGTGCAGCTGATGTTTATGTTTTGGTTTTATTAGATTTTTTTTTTTAAAGACTCACAGCCTTATAATGCAGTGCACATAACTAACCGGTCTTACTCATGCAGAAGAGATCTTCAATCTCCATGACAAGTCTTCAAGTGACAGAATGACTAAATTATACGCTGGTTATAGCATGATGCTTATTCCTGTCCTACCCAGGTGGAGCTGTTCTTTACACTATGTGATTCAGCCATCAAATAGCAGCATGCGTGTTTGAAAGGCCAAGAGGAGGCTGTATTGAGAACCTGTCAAAAACAAATGTGCAAACCTCTACGCAGCAGTCAGTGAATGTCCTTTGAATCACTCTTCTATTTAAAAAAGCCAAACAAATCTTTGTTTCTATACGATATCTTTAATACAAAGCTTTAGTTAAACAATTTTCTTTCTGCCTCTTGCCTTCATCTCTACATGACAGGTCTTCAGCTGAAGGATGCCTATTAAGATTGACATTTTTATCAAATGTAAAAATTGTCAGGTGAATGATCTGCCAAGGAGCATGGGATCAGCTAAAAAGATAAAGTCTTGGTAAGAATACAAAATATATAGGATAGCACAGCGTCTCCAGTAAACCTACAGGTTTTGTCACTTGTCCTAATTTAATCCAGTTGGCCTGTTTCTTTCGCGTCGAGGCTCGCTTTTGTTTGCTTGCATTGTGATGCCTTCAAAAGAAATGACACTTCATCACTGACCACTGCACTTTGCTGATCAAGAAAAAACATCGGGAATTTTTGAATTTACAGTCTACATGCTTGTGACACAGCACTGCATTTTAAAACAATACTAGGCAAGTAATCACTCCCTCCAGAAATACAGAAGGAAGAAAATGTATTTTCTTGTCTACATGAATGTTTTCCAGTAGAGACCAAACCTAAGGGCCATTAAATTCAATTAAAAAAAAATAAAAAGAAAGAAAAAAAAGGATTTAAATTGGCTTTGAATTAGAATCCTCTTAAGGACCAAGGTGTTCTGGATGCCAAATTGAATTTCAGTTTTAGTACCTGGTACAACTTAATAGGTTGTACTTGCACACAGCATACCAACAATAATTGCATGTATATGATATACAGGCATATGAATAGAGAAAAGAGAGAGCAATAACAGCTGTATTTATGCACAAAGGGGTAATAACTTCAAGATTATAAAAATGAGCAGGTCAAAATTAAATTTCATTTTCTATTATTCTTAGAAAATTACATACCATCATAGATCTCACTGTTTTGAGTTACCAGAAACCGTATGGCATGTTTTCATGTTCTCAGTCTTTAATGATTCATTGGAATATGATTCATAAGACAATGCATGCAACCCCCTACTCAGTAGTATAAGCAAAAGATATTTGAAATGTCCTGCCTTAAAGCACATCTATACAGGTGCTACCTGTATAGAAGCCTACATAGGTGATATTAATAGATCTAATATCAAATGCATATTTTGTAAGTAAAATTAAAATAAAATGCAGGGTTCGTTTGACATACAAAATCAACTCACTTTTATACAGCAAGGTTGTGTTCTTATCTAGGAATTAAAATTAGTGGAAATAATGACTTCTTTCCTTAGGGTGACAGAAAAACAGTTTATTTCTTTAGTTTTAACAGAGGATTTATACATGTAATAATTAATAAACTTAATTTGTGTCCCATGGAATGTGGACTATTGGCCTTCCATTTATGAGATATCTAAATTAGCAGTTATATTTATGTTTTAGGAGGAGAAAAATATTGGAGATTTCCATTTTGGCATAACTGCTTGTAAATTCATCCAATTAAGCTTTGTCTTCTGATCACCTACTTCTAAACATATGCATATATGCCCTTAACGTTATTAATCATTTAAAAACAGAAATCGGTCTAGAATTGTATAGGTGTTTGCTTTCAACACTGATCAAAGAGCTCTTTTTTCTTTTTTCTCTTTTCTTTTTTGGTGGTGGTTTGCTTTTAAGTCCAAAACATCTAAACTTGCATATGCGTTTCTGCCATCCTTATGACAAGCAGTACCTCCACAAAGCCTATGGATGCGAAAAGCTGAACACAACCACCTTGTACCGCAGTTTGAACGGCTATCATCCGTCTCTGCTGACTGCCTTACCAAGGCCGTTACAGTCCAGACTGGCACCCTCGATCTGCCCAGCCAAGCACTGAGGTGCTCCCGAGCCTGCCTTCGACGGAGTTTTGCGCCCCTACCTCTAATCCCGCACGTCTTCCCGCCTCCCCGCTCTCTCCCCCACCCCGGTCCGGATTAAAAAAGAAATAAACCTCCCTCGAAAGCCCCGCTGTGCCCTGCCGGGCTCTCCCAGCGCTACGGGGGCGGCCGCGCCTCCCCGCCGGAGGCCCCGCGCGGACACCGAGCGCCGGCGGGCGCGGGACGGCCCCGCGGCGGGGCGCGCGGCGCTGCGGCGCGGGAGGCGGCGGGCGGCGCGGCTGGAAGGGTCCGCAGCGCCACCTGGCGGCCGCGCCCCGCCACTGCCGCGCCCGCGTTCTCCCGCAAACTTCGCTCCCCCCGCGCCGAGCGCCCAAACCGGCCAAGTTTCCCGGCCGCGCCGCCATCTATTCTTAGCCCCGCTCAAGGCACGACGGCGGGACGCCCCCCCGCCCCGACCCGCCACTGCTCCCCGCGCCCGCGCATCCCTCCGCAGCGGCTGCGCGGGGGCGCGCTCTGCCCGCCCCGCCCGCCCCGACCCTGCGCGCCCGCGGAAATGTGTGGGGGGGGCGGCTGGGTTGAGCGGCGGGTCCCCCCCTCCCACCGCTGTCTGACGGGCGTCCATCAGGGCCGCTGCAGCGGGGCCGCCCCCGCTCCCCGGGGCGGTTGGGGGCTGGCGGCGGCCTTTCCCATGGGGAAGGGGCAAAGCCGCGGCTCCCGCGGAGGCGCCTCAGGCCGCCAGCCCCCGCCTCGCCCGCCCCCGCCCCAGCTTTGCAGAAGAAGCCGATTTACTGTCGAGCCGGGGGGGGGGGGGGGGGAGTGGTGCGTGGCTTTTTTTTCTTGGCCCCCCCCTCCCCCGCCACCGCTCCGCGCACGCCGGCTCTCCCCAGTGCCAGTCCCCGCTCCATCACGTGTGGAAACCCATGCCCATCACAAAAGCGGGCATTTTACCCGAGCCCAGAAAGGAAAGAAAGAAAGAAAGAAAGAAAAAGAAGGGGGGGGGGAGGAGGGGAAGGAAGAAGGAAAACCCACCACGGAACAGCTAAAGCCAAAGCGGGTGAATCGCTTAATCCAAGAAGAACCAAGATTTCCTCTGAACAGCCGCCTCCCTTGTTCTCCCCCCCACTCCCGTCCCCTTTTGCTTTTTTGTGGTTGTGGTGGTGGCGAGGGAAGTGGTTAACCAAAAACCTACGTGTTGTTTTTGTGTTTCCCTGAAAACCACAGGCGCACACAGAGCATGAGGTACCGCTCCTGCCCCTCTCCGTGCTTGCAGGAAACTGTGGCTTCGCTCTTTCTCTCTCTCCCTGTACTGCAGATATTTTTCCCTCCTCTCCACACTCTTCTGTTTATTTGGCTCTAAGGCAGAGCTACTTTGTAAACATCTCACACAGAACCCCAGAGCCTTTCCAAATAGCTGATTGCAGCAAAATGCCTCCAAACAAATTATGGTGCAAGGGGGATATAGGGGACGAGACCGAAACGGATAAAAAAGAAATAAATTTGCATAAATATGCATATGTGACAACGAGATCGCGTATGATGGTGGAGATGGCAGAAAGAAAGTATCGCTTTATCATGATGGGAAAAGTAAAAGCACAGACGACTGCAGCAAACTGCTCGCCCTTTGCCAGAGTACCAACTGCAACACCTCTCCCTCTCTCCCCCACCCTCGCCGAAAAAAAAAAAAAGGGGGGGGAAGCAAAAGAAAAAATGAAAATGAACACTCAAACGGCAAATCCAGTACTCCTACCTTAAGACTGGAATAGCTGCAGAAGCATAGGGGTCTTTTTTACACAGCCAGATTCTTTCAGGAAATCCTCTCGGGCTATCATGCAGCCGGGATTATTCACACACGGTTCCTGCTCGCCTTTTTGGAATCCAACGCGATTCGCTTCTCCAAAGGAATGCAACGACCACGAAGGGGGGGGGGGGGGGGGGGGGGGGGGGAGGAATTAAAAATAACAACAAGAAAGACAACAACACTGGATTTGAAGGAAACTCGTGTTCTCGGTTGTAAGCGACCTACATTCAGGCAGAAAATTCATTGCAATCAGTGCGAGAGGGAGAGTTGGGTCTGCGAGTAGGAGCTGTGATTGCCTATGCAGAGACCGAGCCGGGGAGAGACTGATCTGCAAGGCAAGGCGAGCTGGGAGAGAGAGGGAGAGGGGAGGGGGGGGGGGGGCGGGGGAGAGAGGTCCAGGCTGTACCAGGCGCTCTCCTCCTGCTATTGGACCAAACTGAATGAAATTTGCAAAGCCGGCAGCCAATAGCTCTCCGCAGTCAGCCCCATCACTACAGAAACCGTATCTCCATCCACAGCTTCTTGCGAGGAGCGTCGCATCCCCGCGCGAAGCGGCGGTGGCAGAGCCTGGCCGGAGGCCCGTGGGGCTGAACAGGTGGGCATTGCGCACATGGAGAAGTAAACGTGTGTATGTGCGTGTGCGTGTGTGTCTGTCGGGGGGGGATCACATAATTCAGACTGTTCCTTTCCCTGCTCCATGACCGTATACAGCAAGTGCAGTCTTTGTTAACCCTTTAAAGCTGCAGTTTCTGCAGTACCAGCCTGTTATTACCATATTCACCTGTATGCATTTACATGGAGCCAACAGTATAACTGCATACCAACCACTGAAGCATTTTGTTCCTGTTCCCCTTCCTCCCACACAAAAATAGCAAAGTAGACATTTGCCCAGTGCCCAATCGTTTCAAACAGATTTTTTTTTCCATAAGCAGACCAGTTATTTAACATCCATACTTTAGTTAGCTAATCTCTGTTGTGAAGGTCAAGTGTAAGGGCTGAAGAGGGGGCCCTGTGGTTTTTGCTAAGTACTACAACACAGGGTCTCTGATTCACTTCCTGTGTATAATTTCAAACTGAGAGTGGTTTAGCAAATATGTGCTCAGGCCTCCAACAGATATGTCTTGTTTCACTCCACAGCATGTTCCTTTGATAATTTAATAACAGCACTTAACATTATGCAGAGCATGAGACCCTGAAACGAGACCAGGTGAGGGTTGGCCGAGTTCTCTGAGAACAAAGCAGAGAACAAAATAAAGGGGTCTGGAAGATCTTTCCATAATTTGAAACAAAAATTGTATTCATGCTTTGATAAGACTTCCTGACACAAGACCTAGATTAGACTTCATAAGCCGAGTTCTTGACATTTTCAAATGCTAAAAAAAATAAAAAAAATAAACCGGCAGCTCTTCTTTTCTAGATGCTTTGTTTATACCACCACGTCAGATCCTCGGAAGAGAGCAGATAGATAGTGCTTTATCTTCTTAAATCTGAACTCTGGCTGCGATTTTGGGCTTATCAATCACTTCTATGCTCTCCTGTTTCAAGTGGTAAAGGAATATATACTATCTGATTTAAAGATACCATCTAGCAGACAACAGTAGGTCTGTTGTGTGTCAGTTCTTATATGGCGTTTTGTTATGTGGTATGAAGGACACTTCCTTCAGTGTCACTTAGGAAGGCATGTTTTGGTTTTGAATGTTGTAAATCTAAGTACAGGTGTAATTCACTGACTTAAAACATTTTAAGTGATGCAATAGCTACATTAAACTGTTAGCTTATTTGTCAGTGAAATAATTATTTTTATATTACTTAATTATATGTTTTGCCTTACTTAAAGTGACTCTAGCAGCAGATGTTCATGCAAGTGAATTTTACTGCTTTTGTTATTTTAATAATGCACCAAGAATGTGCAACCAATCATATTGCTTGACTGAGTGAACATTTTGACACATTTAGAAAAGATGTCATCTTGCACCGCCATCTGTCCCAAATTTTGCAGGACAGTCTTTATTTTGATGAGTATGTCATGCATGTTACAAGATAAATTTGGAGGATATTAAAATATGCACTAGTTAATCTGAATAATGATCTCCCACCTGTGTTGTAATATCAGGAGGCAACTTATTACAGGTTACCAAAGGATCATCTCTAATGTTTGCACCTAATGTTTGCAACAATGACCCAAATATTCCCAAACACAGCAATAAAGCTAAACTTTCCATAAACTCTACACAAGTATATGATGAAATGATTTAAGTAAAAGGCATTTGGTCAGAACAGTGGAATGCACTATTTTCTTCTTACAACTTTCAAAAAGGTAAATGTACAATTGAAAGCTGTGGCTTATTTGGGAGGATATCTGCAGCAATCCACTGCATATTTATAACAGCAAGCAGGAGTCCAGGAGCAATCATTCAGAGAGAAGAATTCCACTTGCTAAGTAACACCATCACTTCTTACAAGGAGGCATTGTATTCTAGTATTAACCCAACTTGACTCTACTTGTAAACAGTGAAACCTAAAGAAATCACAGTACATGACAGTCTGACTGAAGACAGGCCAAACTCTGCTGGGTTCCATCCCATGCAACCTCTTTTTGTGTTAGTCACACTGAGGCATGATTTGGTCTCCCATGTCCAATCACTGTAAAATTTCCACAAGTTCATTTCTAAATCGGATATAGTGTGTTGCATACTGATGCTCAAACTAATAGCAAGAAATTATAACTGTTTAACAAAGAAAAGAAAAAGTGCCTCACAAATTTTGTTTGTTTTGTTAGCCGTTCATTCCAAACAATTCATACTAAAAATGCAAACTTGAAGCAGAACAAGAGGGGCTTTCCACAATTGCATGAACAGCAATTGACTCTTCACCCCTCCCTGTTGTCTGCTTGGTCTTCTTACTCAAATATCCACAATGCCAAAAGACTTCCATTCCCCTTTATTCAAGGGTGAACCAGTAAGGTCCTAATACACTTTATGCAGTTGGAATGGGATCTTTCACTAGCTTCATGGTGCAAAAGGCTTATCTTAAGTGGACTGAAATCCACAATGAATATTCTGCTCAAGTCACTGGATGAGCTCACTTGCTGGGTACAAGGGTGATAATACATAGCAGGCATAGTTCTTCATAAGACTTCAAGTAAATGGGAACTGCAGAAGAAATTCATGCCAAACTGCAGAACAGAAAGGAATTAAAAGGAAATAGAATGAGTCCGCCAGGTCCACCAAATAAACAGGAAAAATCAAGAGATCATTTTGAAATGAACATGCAGTAAATTAAGATTTGAGGCAAATAATGAATGTTTCCTAGTTGAGTAGCCCCAAAATGCTATATACTAAATTTCAAGAAAGAAATTTGTTTCCTACGTCGCTTTTCTTCTTACAGTTTGCTGGTAAAAGAAAAAGTTGATCTGTACCTATTTTCACATAAAATTACACAGATTAACAAAAATACCACACATAAAAATCACATATATCTTTTCAAATTCAAAACTTTTCATTTATAGTAAAATGAAATGCTCACTGTACTGCTGTTTATGCTATATGCCAGCTAAATCAGAAATATACCATAGAGTCCCACCTGCATGGCCAATATGATAATTTCAGAATAGTGTACTGTGAGAACAAATACTGACTAGAACTTCCCAAAGATACGATGTTTGCCATGATACGTGCCTTTTTAGTTACATTCTAATTGCATTCTCCCTAGCATTTTTTACTACAACTTTTAGTATTATTTTCTCCTTTTGAGAAAGGTCCAAACCCAAAATATTGTCGACATAGATAATAGTACAGAAAGATCACTTTGCCTATTTAGGTCTTTCTCAGAGAGCAAAATACAGGAATTTGTAGTTATACAGCTTCTGAGATACAACCTGAAACTTCATGAGGGGGATACAGACACCGACTTTAACAGAGCCAATGTTTCCATCCTGGAAAAGTGGAAGCAGTTGCTGGGCTCTGGACTTCCTTGTGCAAAGTCAAAGCTGGAAAAGACCATTATAATTATCTACAGAGATCTTTCATATCATTTAGGCTAAGTGACTCGTCAGTTTGTTTTTTGTTGGGTTTAGTATTTTTTTTTTCCTTTTCATAAAGCCATCTAGTTACTGTTGAACAAAAGTATGTAAGTTTTTCCTTAAAAAAAAAAAGGTAAATATTTCACATTGTGCAAATTCTAGAACATCTGAGTAAATTTTACCAGTACATACTTACTGTCAAAATCATGTTCCTCACTTGTAGTCTTACAAAATTGAACTTCACTTTGGCTTTGTCTATTAAATTAAAGGGCCATTTAGTATTAACTTCTTTTTTCAACTTAGATACTTTACAGATCATAATTAGTCAACCCTCTAACCTTCTTATTGTTGAGATAATTAGATTCTATTTTGTTAGTCTCTTACTACAAGGCAGGATTTCCAGACTATGATTCATCCTTACAAGGCTTTTCTCAGCCTTCACCATTTATCAATATCCTTTTAAAACTGTAAACTCTGGAATAGGATATGGAATTGTCATTGGAGTCATATTAACGCATTAAGGCATATTTTACGCTGAATTCTCATTTTTATTTATACAAGGATCACATTTGGTCTCGGCTCCTGTGTGAGATGGGAACTCGTGTTCCTGGTTACTAATCATGATTTCAACATTTTTTTCCCTGATTTACAAAAATGCATCCTCTCATCTTGAAGTGTGACCTGTGTCCTCAGTTTTAATACACATATCATTTTATAAAGAGACCAATTTATAATGTACACATGTTTCCTAACATCAATGGAAAACTCTTTGGTTGTCATTGGTATTTTTCACTGTAGATAGTGTTTGCAAACTTTTCCTGCAATTATTTAATATTTTCATCGAGATGCTTATTAAGATCTTACATGCTTAGTTTTTGCTGATTTTTTTCCACAAGAGAAAGAGAATAACGATGAAAAAGCTAATACTTTGTTGTGTGAAGACCCTCCCTCTGTTATCAATGTGGTTGTCTAGCTTTATTTCACACACAAAAGAAAATATGTTTATGGGTTGCCAGTGATGACACTGAACTGGAAACTGACTCCAGTTCTTGCATA
Source organism: Platalea leucorodia (assembly GCF_965183815.1). Taxonomy (NCBI): domain Eukaryota; kingdom Metazoa; phylum Chordata; class Aves; order Pelecaniformes; family Threskiornithidae; genus Platalea; species Platalea leucorodia. The sequence goes on from NC_138824.1 coordinate 78,009,070, forward strand.
CCCTCTCTTTGCATTCATGATCATTCAAAACAATGATGTTCTTCCTTTTATCTGAAACTATACCTAATTAAGTAGTCAAACTCCTGACCAATATCTGACAATACCAGAATAACAGCATTTCTATACTATAGTGTCTTTAATCTTCAAAATATCACTCAGGCACAGATAAGTTAATGGTGAGATTAATTTAATGGTTATTCTCATGTTTGGAAACTTGTGAAAAGATTATACAGTGTATTCCTGTGGAATATATTCTGGACAGCTGAAAACTTGCTCTGCCTATGTACTTTGCCCAGAAACCACAACATCTAATCAACACAGCACAAGGCCAGAGGTGATATTTATAACTATAGTGAATCAAGACAATCCCTATGCATACTCCCAGCCTATGTCCCTATTGCCATTTAGGTCTGCATCTTTGGAGGACAGATCGTTATATGTTCTGTATTAGGCATTATACAGGTACAGTGCAATCAGGCTCATTGAGTGCTATGGTAGTCAAAATGATTAATAACTTTAAAAAAGCTCCTGCTGCAGGCAAACAGACAAAACCGTGTCTTCTTCAATAATAAGCCTAATTATTCCCTGTGCTATATAATTAGCCCATTTTTAAAGGTTTATATGGTTAGATTTTGATTCAGATTAATACTTTTGAGGTAATTCCATGTACCATTCACATAAATGCTGAAAGTGCAGTTTGCCCTACATACCCATAGAAATCTTGATTTGATCTTGACAAATGTGATCTGTAACTTTCATTGATATGAAAGACTGAGCTAACCAGAGGCTAGTTATCCACCCCTGCTTCCATTCTCTTCTAGATTAGATACAGACACGACGTGCCTGGGAGTCAGACCTTACAAGCTCTGTGTAACCTTTTTAGTTTTAAAGTGCCACACAGACTGATAAGTTATTAATATTAGAAAGAATTATTTATAGCATAATTTAAGGATTACAGAAAAGCATATGACTAACACCGTATAAAAGCAGTTTACCAGTATGTATTTGCACCTTAAACTTTAACTGCACTTGAATAGCACAGGAAGGAGAGCAGAATTATCATTAAATCAAAGCAAAGAGAAATGAAATGCAGTCCCTAAATACTTAATGCTAATGTCACCGCTCACATTCATTCACAAGTCAGCTCTCTTCAGCAACTTAGGTTTCGTCTACAGCCACAATGTTAAGGATCTGGATGTTCAAAACCAAGCATAATAGCTCTGCAGGTAACTCCTTTGACAACTGGGGGTCTGTAAGATGTTGCTCATTGACCTGTGAGCTTCAAAAGAACACTATAGTAGCAAGCTTCAAATGGCAAATAAGTTTTCTGCAGAAATCATTCCTGGAATTTGTTAGAAAATCTTTTGCTTTTGGACTGCAAAGAGAGATAATTAGAAGATCAGAAGTGTTGGAATTATTTTCCTCTTTGCAAAATAATTACATAAAAGATGGTCTCAGTAATAGGTAGTGACACCTATTTCCAAAGGCCCTTCTCACTGAATTATACCATCCATGCTTTTCCTGGCCAAAATAATCCTGTTTCTTCTGCTACCCAAACTACAGTTTCAGCTGGAATGTGGAGAGTGCTTTCTACCTAAACTAACCTCTATTGTACTGCAGTCTTTTGAGAATATATTTTTGAAACTCTGCAGACTGAGGAAGGCATTGAATCCAAGTCTCCTAACTTCTCTCATTGAATGCTTGAGCAAAAAGAGATATTATACAGTGACCAGGCAATTCTGGAAGCATTAATGTCTCCAACAGTGACTTTCATAAGAAGATCTGGGTATGCACAGATATTCTTTGAAAGTGCCTCAAGTATCAAGCCACTTACAGGGCCTGAGTGTGAGATCCCCAAGCTATGAGAACACTGTCAAGTTCTACCTGTCAGCTGAGCCACTTATTCATCAGCATGTTTGTTAGCCCATCCCAAATGTGGGGCAATTTTCTTCACACAGATTTCAAGTAATGTGGTTTACTTTGTAATTAAAAGAGCTATAGAAAAGCATGAGAGAAACTAGCTCCAGCTTTAGCGCCATACCTCTGCCAGAGATCATCATTCCCTGAAATTAAATCACCAGAAGAAAAGCTTGCGTATGTGTTAACCACTTCGTATAAGGCAACAGACTAGATTAAATGAGTAGTGAGTAGGAGTTTAAACTAACCTGTAAGAGAACAAGAATATTTGTTCTGCCGTGCTGGCTGCAAGGATGGTCTTCAGCAGCAGAACAAGTGCAAACAACTTGGGATAGGGGATTAATGTCTCAAACTGTGGCTGTTGCAACTGTTTGCTAAGTGAAAGAAAATCGGAGTGCTAACAGAGCACACAAGCTCTGCCAATGCAAGGTAGCTCATTAAGCCACATAAATTTGGTGACATTTGTTTGTACGCCCACAGTTAATGCTCTGGGGGTCTGGCTGGGTTTAGGAAGAGTTAGGTACAAGCTGTTCATGCTGAGAAGGTCTGGGAAGACCAGAAAGAAACTCCAAATCTAGATGGGAAGTACCTCATGGATTTAGGTACTTAGATTACAGGCAAAAACAAATCATCTTAATTTCAGATATGAAAAGGCACAAGATCAATTGGCTTAAGAAGAAGAGTTTGAACAAATAACTGACATAAATAAACAGATGAAAGCCACTGAATGGGTTAAATTTGTTATGTCCAAGACACTGCCAAATCTTCAGCTAAGAACAGGAAGTTTATTGGCAATTTTCTGAAAGAGGAGGAATCCAATGATAAAATGTGAGCCATTTGTCTTCCCAGCCATTAAAGGAAATTCACTTTAAAGATGTTTCTGGAGTGGCTGCTGCTGCTGCTGCTGTGCCCATTATAATTTATCAGTGTGTCTGCTAGTAGTATTATCATCAGTAGGGGCTCAGGTGGACTTCCATTAGCACTATCAAAGTCCTCATTGGCAAAATATTCCACTGACCTAGATAGGATCTATCAAAAGCTTTTAAAGCCTCATCTGCCATGGATATTTTTTCTACTAATTATTTTCAGCAAGTTTGTAAGATAATTCCTCAGGATGAGTTATCTGGGGAAAAGCAGCAATAACAAACTTATTTAATAAATAAAACTGTGTCAGTCATCATCATGTTCATTTATTTATAGGTCATATCCTTCTCAGCCTTCATCTTCTTGTATGACATTTAGAATATAAACTCTCTGGGAGAGATATTTTCGTATCTGTCTCGACTCAGGTCCTAACTTCGATAGAGGTCTTTTGACACCATCACAGTACACATGCTTAAAACCAATATGGCTATATATATTAAATGTAACTAAGCACACTTATTTAACCAATGTTGCATTAGTGTTATGGCTCTGCCGCTTTCTTTGACTTGAAGCTGTGGTAAATTCATGCCAAGTAATGAAAAGTCAGGTTTGCATAGTTTCTTTGTCTTACATGTCTACACTTGTGACAGCCTTGGAAATGGAGGGAGGGGGAAGGATACATCTAAGACTAGACAATCTAAAAAAATCTCCTAATTCTTTGTCAAACAGCAACACAGACAGTGTGCTCTACAGGACTGTAAAAAAAGATGCATTGTTTTATCCTGTTAAAAAAGGTGACCTGCGCAAAAATGCCATCCCTAATGACTGGCTTAACTGGCCATCACCTGCCCTTCCTGACCTCATACTAGTAATAAAATTGTAATATTAATTGATATCTTATTTGCATTAACATTTCTATTTATTGCAGTTTCATCCCATGAGGCTTAGTACAATCACATAAAAAAGGCAGTGTCTACCCTGAAGCCTTTATTACATGTATTTAATATGGGAGGCAACAGGTCCGTGCAGCAGGCAGAAGCAGAGTTGCATAAGATTACAGTAAAAACACTTTTAAAAAGTGGTAAGCAACTATCACAACCATCACCCACAAATTTATTTTTAACAAAAAGAGTGATTTATGGCTCTCTCTTTTCCTTTCTCCCAACATATCATTGCCCTTTTTAGCACTTATTATTTCCTTGTATGGTTGTCAGTCATTCCATGTAGCTGACAGTGTGAGTGAAAACAATCCGCTATGATCAAATGCAGTTACTGTCTCTCAGCACCCCTTGATCACTCACTGGACTCAAGAGAGTGAGGTGAAGGTGGTAGATTTCTACCACTATTTGACATGACTCACAAAACACTTTGTAACCAACTTCTAAAAGTGCGCTCATCAAGACCAAAGGTGGAAAAAAATGCAGTTTGCCTCTTTACTTCAACTAAGTCAGTTAAGCTAGCAAACTGGGAAAGAAATGCTGTGTTCTGGCAAATGTTAAGAGAGTGTGCATATAATTTTCCCACATGTTTTGAATAATTGTTATTTCAATACTTTAAAAAAGCTTGTCTCCTGCTTTTTTGGAAAGCTATTTTTAAGGACAATAACTTATATAAATAATTTCTTAAACTTGGATTCCTTGAAATGTAAAATAACAGCTAGCATTGACACTGTTGCTGCTGTGTCTCCACATAGGTTGACCTTTGCAGTTTGGGAGATCATAGCAAATACGGTAATACTGTAGTGGCACTCTGTTAGCAATGGGTATTATCATCAAATAATTTGAGAGGACTCCAAAGCAAGCCATGGCTTAGCTCTCAGTGGACTATATCATTACTCCTACTTAACCTGTGGAGTGAAATCAGCATAACTGTGTTTTTAGGTGTCTACAGGAGTAATAAATAAATAAATGAACAGAACCAATCTAGTTGAAGCCCTGAGGTTACATGAAGTGAGGTGTGACTTGATAAGGTCACAGAAAATTGAAAAGAATGTAAGTTCACTTGCAAGTTTGGTTTGGAGGAAGAAAGTTTTTAAATAACAGCTGATACATTTGAACAATACAAGCAGCTATTCAGAAGGTGGTTTCTAAGTGTTCTGGCTTACAAGATCTGATTATTCAAGAGGTTATTACATACAGCTGTCTGTCCTGCCACTCTGTGAGGTGCTGCTATATCACAGTGAGATCAACAGAATGGGTAGCACATCTGCTCCTCAGTTTTCAGAGTTTTCCAGTTTTCTGTTAACTGAGACTAGCATTCACTATTATAAGTGGCAAATTTTGTTATAACAACAGTTTACAATGGTTTACCTTTCTACATTGGGCTCTGAGTGAATAAGGCAAAAATCTCCCATTTATGGATCCCTTTGGATTTGACTCGAGTAGCTGTGGGAGCACTACATTCTTATTGTAGACATGTTTTAAATCATTTGGAATCCAGGCTTTGCCCCTCACAAATACAACTTGCATCAGCCTGGCAATGTAAAGGAATTGAACGATATCTTCAGGCAGGAGTATCTTGATGCAAGCAAACATTGACTTTTTGCCCACTCCAGACATCATGATGGTATGTCAGAGGTGGAAGGGGCTTGAGCAGTGGGCACTGAGTGATTCTCTCTGGCAGAGCAGTTCCTTGGGCATTTCTGTCTGTCAGTGAAGATGACATAAGCCCTAAGGCTGTGCTAGAGGCCAGCTGGATCCAGCTAGCACCCAAAATGCTATTTGTATGTTGAACATTGTGCATGGTATGGACATGCCATGTGTGTCTACTGTTTGTCTCTACTGAGTAATTTCAGCCATAGGCAACTTCTCTGTTCAAAACACAGACAAGTTAACCAAAGATGATGATAACTGATTTGCTGGTTTGCCACAAGCTAACACATCTTCATGATTTTTTTAACGGTTTGTGCTTTCTAATCTCCCTAATCCCAGCTGAGAACTCAGATTTGTAAACAGTGATATAAAAATAATCTTATTTGGAATCTGTTACATTTGTCAGTAGATGACTAAGCTAATAACACACAGTAAGCAATAGATGTGAATCAATTGACCTAAAAATATTTAGACTTCCAGGCAAAAGGCATATTCTTTTGATAGGTTATACTTCTTCTGAGTATGGGAAAAAAAGAAAACTAACGATATACCTTACGGTAAACATTTGGTGCTAGCCAGTAAACAAGCTCCAACCTATAGGAATCCTATGGATTATTTGCAAGTCTGAAGTATTGTGAAATACTTGATCTAATTCCATCTACCTTTTAGTATTTAATATTTATTTTATTGTGTGTTAGTCAAATATTTGTTAGAAAGTAGCCAATGAGAATAAATTAGCAAAGAATGAAGAATGTTAAAGTATCAAATTACCTTAAATAAAATAATGTAGGATTATCTGATAAACTGATATTTTGGGAAAAAGCTTGGCACTATTAAAGCCAGTAACAAAGGCAAGTTAGTGTAAAAGAGGCTGGGATTTCACCTCGCACTGAAAAGACAAAGAAAAAAGGGAAATATTTTAAAGGGATACTGTTCCTTTTTTTTTTGTCACATAGGCCACACATTGACACATTGGTTTGAAAACCCACTACTATTTTCTATGATTGTACCTATACTAAGTAATCAAGACTGTGATGATATTTGCTCTGCATGGTTTGTGCCTAATGAAAAGACAATCCTTATCCTAAAAATTCTGTGATCTAACAAGCTAATGCAAAGAGTAGTGGAAAGATTCCCATTGACTTTAGCACATATTAAATTGTTCCCTAAGTATGACTGGCATGTTTGATCATTTAACGGTGCATGCTTTGGAGGTCCTGCGAACGTGGAGAGAGAAAGAGGCCTTTCTTTCTCCCAAGTCATGAATAATTATAACACTTCAAATATTGTCACTTGTTCTTTTGTTGTGACTGTCAAAAAATATAATAGTTCTTTACACCAAAAAAAAAAAAAAACCAAAAAAAAGAGAGAGAATATACAAATTAGTATCTATAACACACTATAATTCATTCTGGGTATAATAAATGATTTTCCACCAGGTGTATTTTCCTACCTTTTGAAAAAAACTTTTATTATGGGAATCACACCCTTTATAAAAATTAAAAGCAATAATGACCAACTACTATTCATTATAAGGATTCAATGATACTGAAACTAAATATGTCCCCAGATCCATAGGTCTTTTCTCTGGGATGCTCACCTAACCAATCTAAGGTAAATCTGTAATTATTGCTCATGTAAATCAAGTGTCGTGGTTTAACCGCAGCTAGCAACTAAGCATCACTCAGCCACTCGCTCACTCCCCCACCGGTGGGATGGGGGAGAGAATCGGAAGGGCAAAAGGGGAAAACTTGTGAGTTGAGATAAGAACAGTTTAGTAACTAAAGTAAAATGAAAATAGAAGAGTAGTAATAGTAATAATAACAATAAAAATAAGAACAAGTAATAATAGTACAATAGTAATACAAAGCAAGCGATACACTCTACAGTTGCTCACCACCTGCCGACCGATGACCAGCACATCCCCCAAGCAGCAATCATTGCCCCCTCCCCAGCCAACTCCCCCAGTTTATACACTGGGCATCACGTCATACGGTATGGAATAGCCCCTTGGCCAGTCTGGGTCAGCTGTCCTGGCTGTGCCCCCTCCCATCTTCTTGTGCACCTAGAAGAGCATGGGAAGCTGAAAAAGTCCTTGACCGGTGTGAGCGCCACTTAGCAACTACTTAGCACTACTTAGCAAGAACCAAAATATCAGTGTATCATCGACATTGTTCTCATCCTAAACCCAAAACACAGCCCCATACCTGCTACCAAGAAGAAAATTAGCTCTATCCCAACTGAAACCAGGACAGCAAGTTTAGTCTTTTAGTTTTCAGCTGTACTCTTTTCTGTTATGAGAAGTTTCCAAAAGCTCAGATAAAGTATTGACAAAGGAAAAGAAACAATAGCATGGTCAGATCCATTCAGTAGGTCCTGGCTGTGGCTAATGATGATCACGAATTGAATATCAAAAATCATAAAATACCATCTTTCACTGACTTCTAGTATATAAACATAATTTTTTTTTTTCTTTACTTTTGGCAATTGGTCTCTGCTAACTGGCCATCATACTTAAAATCGAGGGAATTAGAGAGAAAGGTTCATGACTGTTACTAGTATTCAACATACATTTCCGATACTGCAGGCTTTCATTGCCAAAGCATATCCATGGAAAATTTTGTGATGTCCTTCTCTAAATGCTCCCGGAGTTCAGATTTAACCAATAAACATATTTCATCATCTAATCTTAGTTTTGAAGCAAATATGAATGACCTTTTTAGATGAGTAGGTATTGAGAATTTTGATGTGTGTAGTACCCCTGGCATTCCAGATGACAGCACAGTGCATGTCACTAAAACACAGAGATAAAATAAAATTCCAGTTATTTGGCCTGCTGATTATCAGAGAGTTGTACTGTATGTTAGCGAATGAGTTGTCCCTGTACATTAGGGAGTGTTTTGATTGTCTAGAGCATGACAATGGTGATGAAAGGGTCAAGTGTTTATGGGTAAGAATCAGGGGGAAGGCCAGCAAGGCAGATATCATGGTGGGAGTCTGTTATAGACCACCCAACCAGGATGAAGAGGCGGACAAAGTATTCTATAAGCAGCTGGGAGAATTCTCATGCTCGCTAGCCCTTGTTCTCATGGGGGAGTTCAACTTACCAGATGCCTGCTGGAAATACAATACAGCAGAGAGGAAACAGTCTCGGAGGTTCCTGGAGTGTGTGGAAAATAACTTCCTGACACAGCTGGTGAGGGAGCCAACTAGGGAAGGTGCCCCACTGGACCTGCTGTTTGCGAACAGAGAAGGACTGGGGGGTGATATGGTGGTCGGAGGCCATCTTGGGCATAGCAATCATGAAACGATAGAGTTTTTGATTCTTGGAGAAGGAAGGAGGAGGATCAGCAGAACTGCTACCTTGGACGTCTGGAGGGCAGACTTTGGCCTGTTTAGGAGCCTAGTTGAGAGAGTCCCTTGGGAGGCAGTCCTGAAGGTCAAAGGAGTCCAGGAAGGCTGGACATTATTCAAGAAGGAAGTCTTAAAGGCACAGGAGCAGGCCGTCCCCATGTGCCAAAAGACCAGCTGGCGGGGGAGGCCAGCCTGGCTGAACAGAGAGCTTTGGCTGGAACTCAGGAAAAAAAAAGAGTTTATGACTTTTGGAAGAAGGGGCAGGCAACTCAGCAGGACTACAAGGATGTCATGAGGTTATGCAGGGAGAAAACTAGAAGGGCCAAAGCCCAACCAGAACTTAATCTGGCTACTGCCATAAAAAACAATGAAAGATGTTTCTATAAATACATTAGCAACAAAAGGAGGGCTAAGGAGAATCTCCATCCTTTACTGGATGCGAGGGGAAACATAGTGACAGAGGATGAGGAAAAGGCTGAAGTACTTAATGCCTTCTTTGCCTCAGTCTTTAATAGTCAGACCAGTTGTTCTAAGGGTACCCAGGCCCTTGAGCTGTAAGACAGGAACGGGGAGCAGAATGAAGTCCTCATACGCCAAGGGGAAATGGACCTGCTACACCACTTAGACACACACGAGTCTATGGAGCTGGATGGGACCCAGCCAAGGGTACTGAGGGAGCTGGCAGAAGTGCTCACCAAGCCACTTTCCATCATCTGTCAGCAGTCCTGGCTAACCGGGGAGGTCCCAGTTGCCTGGAGGTTAGAAAATGTGATGCCCATCTACAAGAAGGGCCAGAAGGAGGATCCAAGGAACTACAGGCCTGTCAGTCTGACCTTGATGCTGGAGAAGGTTATGGAGCAGATCATCCTGAGTGCCATCACGCAGCACGTATGGGACAACCAGGTGATCAGGCCTGGTCAGCATGAGTTTATGAAAGGCAGGACCTGCTTGACTAACCTGATCTCCTCCTATGACAAGGTGACCCGCTTAGTGGATGAGGAACAGGCAGTGGATGTTGTCTACCTGGACTTTAGCAAGGCCTTTGACACCGTTTCCCACAGCATTCTCCTGGAGAAACTGGCTGCTCACGGCTTGGATGGGTGCACTCTGCGCTGGGTTAAAAACTGGCTGGATGGCCAGACCCAAAGAGTTGTGGTGAATGGAGTTGAAGGCAGTTGGTGGCCGGTCACAAGTGGTGTTCCCCAGGGCTCAGTATTGGGGTCAGTTCTGTTTAATATCTTTATCAATGATCTGGATGAGGGGATTGAGTGCACCCTCAGTAAGTTTGCAGACGACACCAAGTTGGGCGGGAGTGTTGATCTGCTGGAGGGTAGGAAGGCCCTACAGAGGGACCTGGACAGGTGGATCGATGGGCCGAGGCGCAACAAGGTGCAACAAGGCTAAGTGCTGGGTCCTGCACTTCGGTCACGACAACCCCATGCAATGCTACAGGCTTGGGGAACAGAGGCTGGAGAGCTGCCTGGCAGAAAGGAGCTGGGGCTGTTGGCAGACAGCCGGCTGAACATGAGCCAGCAGTGTGCCCAGGTGGCCAAGAAGGCCAATAGCATCCGGGCTTGTATCAGAAATAGTGTGGCCAGCAGGACGAGGGAGGAGATAGTGCCCCTGTACTTGGCACTGGTGAGGCCGCACCTCGAATACTGTGTTCAGTTTTGGGCCCCTCAATATGGGAAGGGCATTGAGGTGTTGGAGCGTGTCCAAAGCTTGTGAAAGGTCTAGAGCACGAGTCTTACAAGGAGTGGCTGAGGGAGCTGGGGTTGTTTAGTCTGGAGAAAAGGACGCTGAGGGGAGATCTTATCGCTCTCTACAACTACCTGCAAGGAGGTTGTAGTGAGGTGGGGGTTATCTCTTCTCCCAAGTAACAAGTGACTAGAGGAAATGGCCTCAAATTGTGCCAGTGAACGTTTAGGTTAGACATTAGGAAAAACTTCTTCACCGAAAGGGTGGTCAAGCATTGGAACAGGCTGCCCAAGAAAGTGGTTGAGTCCCCATCCCTGGAGGTATTTAAAAGTTGTGTAGATGTGGCACTTAGGGACATGGTTTAGTGATGGACTTGGTAGCCCTAGGTTAACGGTTGGACTCAATGATCTTAAAGGTCTTTTCCAACCTAAATGATTCTATGATGCTATGTAAATACACACTGTGTTCAGTTTTGGGCCCCTCAATATGGGAAGGACATCGAGGTGCTGGAGCATGTCCAAAGAAGGGCATTGAAGCTGGTGAAGAGTCTAGAGCACAAGTCTTATGAGGAGTGGCTGAAGGAACTAGGGTCGTTTAACCTGGAGAAAAGGACGTTGAGGGGAGACCTTATTGGTCTCTACAACTACCTGAAAGGAAAATGTAGTGAGATGGGGGTTGGTCTCTTCTGCCAAGTAGCAAGTGTTAGGATGAGAGGAAACGACCTCAAGTTGCGGCAGGGGAGGTTTAGATTGGGTATTAGAAAAATTTCTTCACCGAAAGGGTTGTCAAGCATTGGAACAGGCTGCCCAAGGAAGTGGCTGAGTCTTCATCCCTGGAGGTATTTAAAAGATGTGTAAATGTAGTGCTTAGGCACATGCTGGTTTAGAGGTGGACTTGGCAGTTTAATGCTAGTTTAGTGGTTGGACTTGATGATCTTAAAGGTCCTTTCCAACCTAAATGATTCTATGATTCTATATTTCTTCATAAAATTAAAATGTTGCACTGTTTGTGTATGATCATCCAGTATCATATATAGGTATACAATTGTGGATGTGTAAACATATTTACACTATATTAAAAATAAAATCCTCTGAAATATTTGTATTTCTAATCATAACACTTAGAAGCTTTCAGAAGTTGTTAGAGGCTCCCCTACCATCTTGCCACCAGGCAGAAGGAGGGGACTCAAGAGACAGAGCAGGATGGAAGCAGATCCCTGCTCGGCGCAGCAGGCAAATCCTCTCCTGGCCTACCTTACCCCCCCAGGTGCCCTTACACAGTAGGTATGAGGCTCTGGAACTCGAGGGCCAGGAGGATGAAGATACAGACAGTGATCCATCCAAGGGGTTGACTGGGGGGAACCAGTCAGCCCCATGCATTACAACAGCCACTGGTAAGAAAAAAAGAAGGGTAATTGTCATAGGCGACTCCCTTCTGAGGGGAACAGAGGGCCTGATATGCCGACCGGACTGATCCCATATGGAAGTCTGCTGCCTCCCTGGGGCAAGGATAAGAGACATTACTAGGAAGCTCCCTAGACTAGTAAAATTGTCCAATTGTTATCCACTATTTGGTTGTTCAGGTTGGCAGTGATGAGGTAGTTGGGGGTCTTTTCCAACTTTAATGATTCTATGATTCTATGATTCTATGATTCTATGAAATATAGATGTTTTTCACCAATGAAAGAATCTCATTTACTGAAATACTTCCCTGTTACATAGACTGTCCAGGACATTTTTAATGTTTAGAATGTGCAGAAATTAAAAGCAAAGACAGGACAGTTTCGATTTTCTCTTTTACAGCTGTATCAGAAGATAAAATGCCAACTTTTCAATTTGCCAAATGGATTAGAGAATCCGCAGCATGTTTCTGATTCCTAACTCAGAAATATCAACCTAAAGTTGCCAGCAACCTCCTGTCAGTGTGAATCCTCCACTCTGACATGTCAGCTTAAGTACATGGAAATGTCTTTGTGAAGTCAAATGCCTTCTTTAAGGTCATGCCTCTGAAATGAATACTATGTTTGTGAGTCATTGCATTATTTGATAACAGAACATGTTCTTTGTTTCTCTATTTACATTATAAGCTAGCTCTTTAGAGCAGAGGTTTCTCTCTCAGTCACATTTGTTCAGCACAGGCTGGCTTGATATTGCCCGTCCCTCAAAATAATGAATACAATATTGTGAAAAGTAAAGGAAAATGTTATTTGGGACAAGACTGAACCTAGCTATATTATATTATCACAAGAAGCTCACAGATCAAAAATGAGGCCCTTAACACACTAGGTTAAGAACAAGCAGATTCTGCCCGTAAAGATGTATCTATTACTGAATTGAACAAGCAAAACTGTAGATAAATATGCATGTATATACACATGCACACATATCCTTGTTGATGAATCTTATGTGTCAGTAATATTATGGACACTAGTGGTCCCTGTTCTTACTGTTCTATCTCATATGAAGAAAAGATCTAACATTTTAGTAATATTAAGGCAGGAAATTGAAATGAAAATTATATTTTAATAGTTTTCTTTGTGACATATTGTCCTATAATTAAAAGCAATTATATACATGTTACAGATATGTAAGAGTGTGTGTAGACATGTACACGAACTCTCAATCACACCAAATTTTGGTTTAATTTTTCGATGTAAGATAATCTGACTATTCTGAATCAGTTCTTACAGTATTGTGTCTGTGTCACTTAGTTCAGTTACCCAGTGTTCAAAGGTAAGAAACAGCTGTAGAAAATCAACCAGACAAAAAAACAATTAATGCTTATTGGCTGAGAAGACAGAGGGTCTAGGAGGTGAACTAATAATTTCACCCTGAACAGTGGGTATATGTTTGCCATTGATCATTTAAGTTTACATTTTTCAAAAAAAAAAAAAAAAGAAAAAAGAGTAGCTATAGCAAGGGCAGTATTTTTTTTTGTTTTTAAAATATTTTCTTTTGAATATTACTTTTGCATATGATGTCTATTGGTTTTCATTCTGAAATTATATTTTATATCTAGTAAGGAATTTCAGGAGGTGCAAAATACGCCATCCCAGTTGTACAATACAACATTTTTTCTTAAGGACATGAAACCTCTGTTCATGGGTGTGTTTGAGTGAGGGGGAAGAGTCATCTGATTTCAGAAACTTTAAAAAGGATTTCAGAATCTGACTTCAGAAATCTTTGAAATGTATTATAGATTCCTATACAACATGGAATGTATCCAAATAAATCTCTCCTGACGCCTTACCCTGTCACAACCACAGTGTGCAACTGGTGGTCCGATCTATGTGGAAAGAACTGGTTGGGAATGCATTATTAGCAGGACATATAATCCACTCCTAATTTAGCAGAATCAGAGTTGTGTAACCAGCAGCAGCTGTTAAGAAAATCTTGCAATTAGTTTCTGAAACTTTCCTTCAGCAACATTTCCATGATGCTGCACTAATGGATTTATATGCTAGAAACAGAAATTGGAAGACAACACAAAGAAAAATTGTAACTGAAAACATTGCTAAAGTCTCTAGAAGCTTTTAAAAGAGATCACTTTTCCATAGTTTTTTGAGATCACTTTTCCATAGACCAATGCAGAAGCATCAGTCAGACATGATCTCATTCCAGAAGGATTCTCTGCAAACTCAGAACAAGGGTTGTGTATTTGAAAAGCGTAGCAAAGATAGTTATACAGAAGAATGGTGGTTCTTATGCCATATCCCTTCTTTGGTCGTGACAGAGAACTACATCCCAAATTTCGTAATTGCACTGAATGGAAGCCCAAATGGACTCATCAGCTTAAATCCCACATGCTGCTGGGTGTAAAATTGTATTTCATGTGAAAAGTGGCACTAGAATTTGTCTGGAATTTAAGAGAGCAAGTCAGACAAGATAGCAAGAGAAACTTTATTGTCTGTAGCACAAAACCCCACAGTCACATAAAACACCTGTACAAGTCTCTATTCTCATGCAGTTAAAGTCAAATATCTAAAGCCAATGATGAAATTGCTACAGCTATATCTATTATACATGTAGAAAAGCTTTCAACCATTGCAGGCAAGGTTTAACTTTAAGTATGAACTTTTCCCAAGTTAGTTCTACTACAACATTTGGAAAGTTCAAGCAAAATCATGTCATACTATTGGTTTTGACAGAAGGAAACTGATTTTTTACACTTTTTTATTACTTAAGGCATTTATTAAATAAGCTATTGCCTTTGAACTAACAGAGCTTCTTCTGATGGAGCTACTATTATGATATCTTCTGGATATATTAATAGTCTTATGTCATTGACACTACAGGTCTTAAGAACATAGTAAATATTCTTGGTTGTACTAGAAGACTTGAGGAATATCGGTACAAGATACTGCTTCTTTATACGGTATATATTTCATCAATAGAATTATGAGGGCACATAACACCCTGCACATGTTTTCTGCTAAATTATAAACAAATGCATAAATATCGTAGCTGAATAAAGTAAATAATCAACAAAATAAAGCTCAAAAAGTGTAATAATCTGCACATGAGTAAGGGTTGAATAATAGAAGAGTATTTTAATAATCAATAATTGTTACTGCAATTTTGAAACTCCATGGGAGGACAAAGGAGATTTTACAGTTTGAAGAACAAGTTAAAAGTCGATCAAAAGAGGTCTCCATTTATTTTAAAGGTTGGCTTCTATTAGAAGAATATAATTATCTGTGAATAGATATAATTTTCTTTAAAGACAGGAGAGCGTACAAGTGAGGTGCAAAGTGAAAAGACCGTAAACCAGCACAAGAGATGAGTGGAAGCAAAGATGTACTAGCCACATTTCTGTATGAACAGAAAATAATTTTGAGCCATGATAAGGCATTAATTTAAAAAACAGAATCAGTTTTCAGTTTAAAGCTTGGGATTTTCTTTCAGTCGAAGACCTGATGTAGTTTAAAAAAACAAAAACCACAACAAAACAAAACCTGTAAGCCTTTACTGAATTTTTTGTTTGAACACTTCTCACAGTTTCTTTAAAAACAAAATTCAAATTAGAATATTTGATAAGTTTAAGTGACAAGCATATGTGGTACATTCATGAAAGACGAAGGAAAGAAAATTGCTTTAATATTTTTTGTAATACCTAAGTCAGATTTTTTACTTAGAACAGAAGGATTGGTGTTGGGCATATCAATAGGAAGAAACTATACATGAAAACAGAGGAAATATCTTACTAGGTCAGCCCAATAGTCTCTGTGGCCAAATATTTGTGTCTGTCAGTAGCAATAGGAAACCTTATTTAAACACATGAGCTTGGTCGCTTTCTGTGTTTCGTACCCTTTGTATTCACCCTGTATCTGTACCTGTTGTATTAGAAAAGCTAGACAGGACACCCCAGACTGGTCCTTTCAATGTCCATTTATTGATCTGTTGCACATGAATTTGTATAGCACCTTTATGACCCTACTGATAACATCTACCACGACAATGGCAATAAAATAAAATACAGGTTTGATTATAGTGAGAAAATGCATAACAGAAAAGTCTGCTTTAAATACATCTCAGTACAGAAATCTCAGTCTTGGGAATATACAATATATGTAAATCATTTGGTAATTATATGAATTAAACCTTACCTACAGCTCTCCTGCAGATGATGGGACCAGTTATTCCTTCTCCATATTTTTACTTCCTTAGGATTTGAACATTCACCTCCTACAACGCAGGAGGTTTAATGCAGTCAATCTTTGTGAAGTGCTTTGGGATGTTAAGAGGAAGCTGTACAAGTGAAAAATATTATTTCCTGTGATATCCTGTTTGACCAACACTACCCCTTTGCTTTTGAAAAGGCTAGTGGAGCATACTCAAGTTAGTTTAGTTTACGCACTAAGAGTTTAACTTAACAAGGCAAGGAAAAACAAATGGAAAATGGACCTAGGACCTCCATTTTTGGTTTGTTAAGATTTGCTCTACAGAAGCAGAGCAGAGACTGAGATGAAAATTGGAATACAGCAGCAAAGCTATTATTAAAGTCATTTGTTGTTAGATGATGGAGAAAGGGGAATGAAATAGACTGTTGCTAATAGGGACATATTCAGCAAATTTGTGACCTTTTTGTTAGCAAAATGCAAAGCTGTTTCACAAAGAGCATCAGTTTAGTGCTACTACTGTTTTCACTGTATGTTGACTGAACTGTGGAGCTTTGGGATGTATACCTAAAGGAAAAATTCCTCACATGCACAAAGCAGCATGGATTAGAGAAAAGAGGTGGGCCAAATCACTAAGCCCTTACTTGGGCAAAGCTCCTGTTTGCCTCAGTGGTATTGCTGCTCAGATAATTGTTGCATGCAGAGATTTTCATCTGATTAACAAGTTATGGAAATGTACACCAGAAGAAGGCAGATACACTGTCATCCAGTTTCTGATTTCAGCACTGAAAAACAGATTAGATAAGAGTTTCTGTCACTCTGTATTATGCTTTTACATTTTTGTATAATTACAGGTGTAAATGGCAAAAGCTTCAGAAGAGTTTCTTTAAATGTAAAAAGTTTTCCTCCTATGCCAATATTTGAGCAATGCCTCAGTAACCAATTAAGAGCAAATGACTTCACTTCAGTCAGACAGTAAGTGAAATAACCTGAACCTGTGGTCAAGTTCACATATTCCGGCCTAGACAGCAGCCAGTTTCTGTATTCCACGAATACTCATGCTTGTCACAAGCTGTCTGCATCCAGTTTCTAAAGGAAATTGGTGTGCAGACTGGCTCACTCCATATTTAACGCTAGCTTCAGTAGTAATTAAAAATTAGGAGAGATCTTCAGGAAATCAATTAATTATGCATGCAAAATGCACCAGCTAAATTTGGACGCACAATTAGATGACTAATCATAGTTTGAAAAGGTTGAGAATTGCAGTTGCACACTTATAAGGATGCTGGTGACCTATCCTATCCCAGATGCCTGTACTTTCCTGTTTAGAAGCTTCCTAGTTTGTTTGCTAATAAGATCTGTTAGTTAGATATTTAACACACCTATATCACAAGATAATGCCTGACAAATTGTTTACATTGGCAATACTAGCAAGTGTCAACATCAAGAGTCCAGAAACTTCAATATCTGGATTTCTTTGCTCACTAATGGGAATATCCTTATCCCCAATTTTGGGGAGTTTCAATGCAAGTCTCTCCAGAAACCTGCGCTTGCAACAAATCAGTGTTATTAAAAAATGAACCTCCATTTGGGCTGGCATGCGGTGTAGTATTTATCAGCCCAGATTTGCATACGAAGCTCTGGAAGGAATGATAAGTTACTCCTGTCCTGAAACTACTACCCAACTTCAACACCATTGTTATTTAAAGGCTAATATCAACAAATTTGGGAATAAATTGTTACTTGCAATGCTCTATTTCCCAGTGTGACATCACAACTTGTTGATCTCTAGTCATTTGACAACTTAAATAAGCTGCTGCCTAACCATCTGACTAGCTCACCACAGATTAATTCCAGTTTTATCTTTTCAGAGAACACTTAATCTTCTCATGGAAGTTCACAGTACAGTTAAATTTCATTTGCAGGAAAACTTCAGTTTTACAATATAATAAGTTCTTGCCAGTTAACTCAGAGGCTTTTTAAACTTTTTGTTTTGTTTTGTTTTGTTTTGCTTTGTTTTGTTTTGTTTAATATGCTTATATCCAGAACATACAACCACAACTGAAGTGTTGCATTTCTCACTGTGAAGTTCACAACAGCTGTCATCAGCTGTTAAAGGGTTTTCATTCAGCAGATTAAAAGTACAGAACAAGGGTTCTTCAGGTCACAGAGCAAGTGAGTGATAAGAGTGGATGACTAGCACTCACTTCTCCCAGTGTGTACTTCAGCTTCCACTGCTTTTCTATAGAAGCAATAGCTCTCTTGTATATCTGACTACAAAAAAGATTTAGTGCATGATTATAAAAAAATCAGAGGAACAGACTAGCCTTCTGCTTTTTCCTAGTACTTTTTCTTTCACTGCTACTGGAATCACTTGACATAACACCTGATGTGAGTGAAATACAGCCCTGAAGGCAGACTATGTAGCTATTTAAGAGTGTAATAATTCACATTATACAAAATATGACAAACAGCATTATATCTCACTCAAATGCTGAAAAGTTTGGGTAGGAAAAATGATTTTTTTTTAGATTCACCATTTAGACATGAATATCTGTAGAAAGTATTTCCCGTGAGAAATATCACAGTGGTTTGGTCAGGTTTGCCATTTTTATGGCCTTTCCCTCCTTCCCATCAAAAGGGAGAAATATTAAGAACATAGGCCAAATTCCCATGCTGTAATCTACAATGAGTAATATTTTACTCAAAAGTAATTTTTAGTAATCATATTCTCTTGAATGAAACAATTTGGAAATAAAATATCAGTCAAGTCAGTCGGAACCTTTCCCTCTCTTTAGATGGAATTATATTTCTGCAAGATCAGAGTTAACAAGATCAGAAAATTCCTTGGAGATGCCCCTCCAACTAATGTCCTATCAGAAATCTGACAAGTTAAGCTGTATCTTCTCCACCAAAACATTTTCATGACCCTCCCAAGTGTGCAGGACAATAGAAAGTAGAAATGAATTGAATAGGAACATGAGGCTGATATTCAAAGTGATTACAGACAGGATATCCTGAATCCAAATGCAAAGGACACATTACGATACACTTACTCAGACTGGATGGTGCCTCCCTTAGTATTACTATTTCTGTCATACTACTAAACACATCAAATAATAGCAAGCCCTGTCCAATTCATCTTCCATCTAGAAACTGAGCACAGTGACTATAGTCACAGCATTGTGTTAATCAAAGCCATTTCTATACCACATGTGAGTCACACTTGCATTGTGATGACCTGCAAATATGACTGAAGGCCTAAATCTCTCATATACGTGGTGTGGTATGCTGCTCTCCAAGTACTTCCATATAATGAAGTTCTATAAAATAAGGCAGATAAAGATTATTCATGATATCAGTACCTCTGATGCTTTCTTTAAGGACTTCCCATACACTGGAAAATGTATTTTCATACATTTTTATAAACTGAAAAATGTTTTGAACAACTTTGAGTTTGTTATTCAGTCTGCTATCATCACTCTGGTTTTACTAGTAACCAGAGTGACAGCAGCCTGAAGTATATCTGCAAAAAGTAGACCTCAGTATTTCCTTCTCCTGTATCATATGTGACTGGAGAGTTCCAGTCTACACAGTCTTGGCAATGCTACTTAATCACTGGTTTAAGCTGCAGAACATGTTTCACCAGTGAGTGACAAGTGAGCTCATCGAGCAGTCTCCTGAGATGTACATGTTTTTAATGTACTCGTGCACCTCAGAGGCACTACTAGTAAAGAAGAAAGTCAGCTTATACATCTTACAAGGTTACAGAACAAAGTAGTGTCAGACCATAAGAGGTTGAGGTGCAGTGAAAACTACTTCTAATAGGGATTAGATGGCTTTAAGTGTTTTGTTACACTTTCGTTCTTGGAATGGGTGGAAAAGGGGGTTTCCTGTGCTGGGGAACCCGATAAAGAGCCTGGTGGGGCCCTCGCACCAGAGGAAAACTGGCTACTCTCAGGAGCGAGGCAGGCGGGGCTTGGGCGTTGCTGGGGCAACCACGGGAGATTTAAACAGGCCCCAAGGGAGTGCGAGCGACCAGGAGCGTGGTGACCAGGACGGGCACACAGGGCGTGGCGCGGCAGAAAGGGCGTGGCGCGGCAGTTTGCGTGGCAGTTGGCGCAGGCAGAGCGAGCAGGCAGCTGGTGAGTTCTCCTCGTGGTCTGCGCCCTCCTGGAAGAGACTTAGCCATGGCTTCCGCTCGGACAAGAGCCATCGCCAGAAGGGATGTGGCGACGCAGACGGAGCTCCCACTCAAACATGCAGCCACCCAGGTCTCTGGCTGCACGGAGTGCCAGAGCCTTGCTCTGGTGACGGAGGGCTGCCGTGACAACAACTGCGTGAGGTGCGAGCAGGTGGAGGATCTGCTCAGCATGGTGGCAGAGCTGAAAGAAGAAGTTGCAAGACTGAGGAGTATCAGGGAGTGCGACAGGGAGAGAGATAGACTGGTAGAGCCACTCCCTACCATCCCTGAGATGAGCATGCCAGACAGAAGCATCAAGTGAGGGAGAGGCTCCCCTGCCCTCATGCCGTCAGGCAGAGGGAGAGGACCCAAGAGAAGGATGGATGCAGATCCCAGCTTGGCGCAGCAGGCAAATCCTCTCCTGGCCAACCTCACCCCTCCAGGTGCCCTTACACAACAGCTATGAGGCTCTGGAACCTGAGGGCCAGGAGGATGAAGATACATGCAGGGATCCATCCAAAGGGTTGACTGGGGGGAAGCAGTCAGCCCCACGCATTACACCGGCCATTGACAAGAAAAAAAGAAGGATAATTGTCATAGGCGACTCCCTTCTGAGGGGAACAGAGGGCCTGATATGCCGACCAGACCCATCCTATAGGGAAGTCTGCTGCCTCCCTGGGGCAAGGATAAGAAACATTACTAGGAAGCTCCCCAGGCTGGTGAAAGCTTCCGATTATTAACCACTAGTGGTTGTTCAAGTCGGCAGTGATGATGTAGCTGGTAGTGGCATCAAGACAATCAAAGGGGGCTTCAGAGAACTAGGGCGATTGCATGAAGGATCAGGAGCACAGGTGGTGTTTTCCTCCATCCCATCAGTAGCCGGGAGGCATATGGAAAGGAACAGGAAAACCCACCTCATCAACACGTGGCTTGGAGGCTGGTGCCAGCAGCGGAATTTTGGGTTTTTCGACCATGGGGCAGTTTACATGGCACCAGGCCTGCTGGAGACAGATGGGGTTCACCTCTCACAAAGGGGGAAAAGGATCCTGGCCCAGGAGTTAGCTGGTCTCATTGAGAGCTTTAAACTAGATGCGAAGGGAGAAGGGGATAAAACCAGGCTTGCTAGGGATGAGCCTAGGGGTGGCATGCCTTTGTTGGTGAAGAGATCTATAGCCCAACTGAAGTGCATTTATACCAATGCACGCAGCATGGCAATAAACAGGAGGAGCTGGAAGCCACTGTGTGGCAGGAAAACTATGATGTGGTCGCCATCATGGAAACATGGTGGGATGACTCACACAACTGGAGTGCTGGAATGGATGCCTACAAGCTCTTTAGAAGGGACAGGCTAGGAAGGAGAGGTGGAGGGGTAGCCCTGTATGTTAGGGAGTGTTTTCACTGTCTAGAGCTCAACGACAGTAATGATAAGGTTGAGTGCTTATGGGTTAAGATCAGGGGGAAGGCTAACAAGGCAGACATCCTGGTGGGAGTCTGTTACAGACCACCCAACCAGGATGAGGAAACAGATGAAGTATTCTCCAAGCAGTTGGCTGAATTCTCACAATCCCTAGCCCTTGTTCTTGTGGGAAACTTCAACTTATCAGATATCTGCTGGAAATACAACACAGCAGAGAGGAAACAGTCTCGGAGGTTCCTGGAGTGTGTGGAAGATAACTTCCTGATGCAGCTGGTAAGCGAGCCAGCCAGGGGAGGCACCCCGCTGGACCTGCTGTTTACGAACAGAGAAGGCCTGGTGGGCGATGTGGTGGTCGGAGGCTGTCTTGGGCTCAGTGACCATGAAATGATAGAGTTTTCAATTCTAGGAGAAGTAAGGAAGGGGGTCAGCAAAACGGCTACCCTGAATTTTAGAAGGGCAGACTTTGGATTGTTTAGGAGTCTGGTTGAGAGAGTCCCTTGGGAGGCAGTCCTGAAGGGCAAAGGAGTCCAGGAAAGCTGGACGCTATTCAAGAAGGAAGTCTCAAAGGCACAGGAGCAGGCCGTCCCCATGTGCCGCAAGTCGAGAAGGCAGGGGAGAAGACTGGCCTGGCTGAACAGAGAGCTTTGGCTAGAACTCAAGAAAAAAAGGAAAGCTTACCACCTTTGGAAGAAGGGGCAGGTGACTCAGGAGGATTACAAGGATGTTGTGGGGATATGCAGGGAGAAGATCAGAAAGGCGAAGGCCCAGCTGGAACTTAAACTGGCCACCGTCGTTAAAGATAACAAAAACTGTTTTTACAAATATATCAGCGACAAAAGGAGGGCCAGGGAGAATCTCTCTCCTTTGTTGGATGCAGAAGGTAACCTTGCCACGAAGGATGAGGAGAAGGCTGAGGTACTTAATGCCTTCTTTGCCTCAGTCTTTAATAGTCAGACTGGTCATCCTCAGGTTATTCAGGCCCCTGAGCTGGGAGATGGAGATAGGATGCAGAATGAAGCCCCAGTTGTCGAAGAGGTGGCAGTCTTTGACCTGCTCCTCCACCTGGATGCACAGAAGTCCATGGGGCCAGATGGGATCAACCCGAGGATACTGAGGGAGCAGGCAGAGGAGCTTGCCAAGCCACTTTCCATCATTTATCAGCAGTCCTGGTCAACCAGGGAGGTCCCAGATGACTGGAAGTTATCTAATGTGACGGCCCTCTACAAGAAGGGTCGGAAGGAGGATCCCGGGAACTACAGGCCCGTCAGCCTCACCTCAGTACCAGGAAAGGTCATGGAACAAATCATCTTGAGTGCCATTATGCAGCAAGTGCGGGACAACCAAGGGATCAGGCCCAGCCAGCATGGGTTTATGAAAGGGAGGTCCTGCTTCACTAACCTGGTCTCCTTCTATGACAAGGTGACCCACTTAGTGGATGAGGGGAAGGCTGTGGATGTTGTCTACTTGGACTTTAGTAAGGCCTTTGACACTGTGTCCCACAGCATTGTCCTGGAGAAGCTGGCTGCTCACGGCTTGGATGGATGCACTCTGCGCTGGGTTAAAAACTGGCTGGATGGCCGAGCCCAGAGAGCGGTGGTGAATGGAGTCAAATCCAGTTGGCAACCAGTCACGAGTGGTGTTCCCCAGGGCTCAGTGTTGGGGCCGGTCCTGTTCAGTATCTTCATTGATGATGCAGATGAGGGGATTGAGTGCACCCTCAGTAAGTTTGCAGATGACACCAAGTTGGGTGGAAGTGTCGATCTGCTGGAGGGTAGGAAGGCCCTGCAGAGGGATCTAGACAGGCTGGATCAATGGACCGGGGCCAACTGTATGAGGTTCAACAAGGCTAAGTTCCGGGTTCTGCACTTTGGTCACAACAACCCCATGCCACACTACAGGCTTGGGGAGGAGTGGCTGGAGAGCTGCCTGGCAGAAAAAGACCTGGGGGTGTTGGTTGACAGCCACCTGAACATGAGCCAGCAGTGTGCTCAGGTGGCCAAGAGGGCCAATGGCATCCTGGCCTGTAGCAAGAATAGTGTGGCCAGCAGGACCAGGGAGACGATAGTGCCCCTGTACTCGGCAGTGGTGAGGCTGCACCTCGAGTACTGTGTTCAGTTTTGGGCCCCTCAATATGGGAAGGACATCGAGGTGCTGGAGCGTGTCCAGAGAAGGGCAACGAAGCTGGTGAAGGGTCTTATGAGGAGTGGCTGAGGGAGCTGGGGTTATTTAGTCTGGAGAAGAGGAGGCTGAGGGGAGACCTTATCACTCCCTACAACTACCTGCAAGGAGGTTGTAGAGAGGTGGGTGTTGGTCTCTTCTCCCGAGTAACAAGCGATAGGATGAGAGGAAACAGCCTCAAGCTGCACCAGGGGAAGTTTAGGTTAGATATCAGGAAAAACTTCTTCACCAAAAGGGTGGTCAAGCATTGGAACAGGCTGCCCAGGGAAGTGGTTGAATCTCCATCCCTGGAGGTATTTAAAGGACAGATAGACGTGGTGCTCGAGGACATGGTATAGTGATGGACTTGGCACTGATAGGTTAATGGTTGGACTCGATGATCTTAAGGGTCTTTTCCAACCTTAATGATTCTATGATTCTATGATTCATTCTTCAGAAAAGCATATTTTACATTCCTGCCTCAAAAACTTAACATCTGTCTTATGTAATTATCGTTAAAGACCACTACCACAAACATATTTATCATTTTATTGAGAGAGAATATTGAAGACATGAATGATGAAAGGAATAGGATATCAGGTAACACCTAAAAACACAAATTAAAGTCAAATATTAGCATAATGTGTACTTAAAAATGCCATTTCAAAATCCATGGGTTTTCTTAGGTGGTTCTAAATAAGAATATGTCCAACCCTTTTTCCTGGAATACACGAACAATTTATACTGTGTCTTAATGTTGTAAATGAAATCTTTGTGCACCACCAGCAGTACCACCACTGTCTGTCCCTGAAATGTTATTCTTTGTAAATTAAGTTGTTACAGCACACTGTCCAATAATAAATGAACGACAGTGCTAGACAGCCCCAGTGCAGCCCACAAGCCATTGTCTTAGCAGTGCACACATAGCTAGCTTTTTCATGTGTGTTAGCTTATATACATATATTCTTTTTGGTCTTTAAAACTGTTCAAATTTTGGTGACTAGAAAGTATACAACATCTGAAGAGAAGAAAAAAAGAAAAAAAGAAAAAAAAGATAAAACTAAAAAAACAGGGTACCAGGTGGCAGCCTTGTTGTTGCATTTATCTTATAAGTAATGTGTCTATTCTTTCCATAACAAGCACATCCTGTATTGTGTGTGTCCACTCAGTCATTGACGGAATTTCTGTGCTTTTCCAATTTCTCAGAATGACACTTTTCGATGCCATGATCACAACTGAGAGCAGAGGTCACCACACTACCTCCTGGTCAGCAATTTCAGGCATAGCAAAATAAAAGATATGTCAATTTGTAGTTGTTTTTTTGGGGGGAAGTGGGGGTTTCTTTTTTATTTGTTTTAGTCTAAGTGACAGACTTTCTGGATGAAACCATTCACTACTCATTCTTCCTCTTTTCAAACAATTTGTGACACAATTACATTTAGTTTTCTGATGTTAACTTTATATGCTCAACATTTTCTTTTACTCGTTTAGTTCTGAAAGGATGATGACACCCATAACACACCATTTTAATTTGTTACTTGTAGCATTAAGAAAGAAGATACTCCTTTCTGTTACACCTTACCTAGGACTGTGAAATGCATCTTTGAAATACAATTGAAGACAAAGAAAAAAAATCTGGAAGTTCCCTTATGTTCAGTGTTGCTTCTCTGATCTTATCAGCAGCAATTAAGAGAAAAATCACATTATAAATATCAGTTTTGTCCATGGAGATATTTTCCGTATATAAATAACAAGAGCTACTTCTGATATGCATTCTTTTTTCTTTCCTTATTCCTTCTAGGCTCATAGCACTTTGTCTTTGCTACATAGCCTATAGTTAGCAAAATGAACTGTCTCTCAATTGAGACCATCAGCTTCCTCATCTAAATGGACACAAAGCGAGACTTTACAGAGCCTCTGCTACTTCATTTCATAGTCCTGAAATGATAATAAACATCTCAAAAATTACATTTTTATGACTAAAGTGCTGTTCAAATATAGATCTTTCCTGCAACCCAGTGCTAGACCCTAAAAGTTAAGAGTTTATAGTGACAATGGATGCTCTGAGATCCTCAAAGTACTTTTTTTTACTTTAGAGTCATGTTTCCTATTCACAGACTATTAACAGAAAGAAAATCCAAAACCAACCCAATGTTATCCAAGCAGGGTTTTCTAAACTGTTTCTAGAGCCAGTCCATGCCATGATAAGGCAAATTCAGAAAACTCTAGCTGACAAGTAAATCTCATTGAAGTCCTCCAACCATTTTAATAGCTTAATATCGTTGAAACTCATTACATGGAGTATAAAATTGATTTGCATTAAAACACATTTTGTTTCATAAGATGTGCTAAACACTGATTAATAAAAATTCATTATTGAATTTCTTTACAACAAATGTACAGGTACGAGGAGTGTGGTTATTTAAGCAGACACATTGGATATCAATATAGTAGTGCCACAGGAAATCAATACAGTTTTTACCATATGCTGCTCCCTCCTTGGTTTCAAGTAAAGGTTATACCCTAAATGTGTGAAATGAATAACATAAATATTATTTAACACACTTTTTTGCCTTCCTACTCTTGCTTAGGCTGAGAAAATGAAGTTTAACAATACACCCATACAAGACAGCATTTTATACATCTCCTGTCTCCTTTCAACGCAAAATGTCTATCTACATGTCCTCCTTAGCAGCCACAAAACCTGAATTATTTTTTTTTTTCCACTAGGAAGAGAGAGGATAAAATATTTTCCCATGAGAGTTTTATTCATCAACAGGTACACGAAATGTCGTTAAGCTCCTACCACAGTACGTCCTTTCATTTCCCTTACATATGAAAGCCCAACAAATGCATCTAAATAACAACTCTGAGTTATTTCCACTTCAAGTCATTCCATGCCAGTTTATTTGGGATGAAACAAAGCCCCCAGAATGGCTATTAATGTTTTGTGAACCTATTGCTCTTCCTTCAAGGAGTGTTCATGAGAGACGTGTGAAACAGACAGATCTTCTTCAAGGCAAAGATTTTCTTTCCACAATGAATCCTCCCTTTGCCTACCCCCCAGTCACCAGTACAAACACAAAATGCAAGACTCGTCCTGAATGTAAGAGCGGTTCTTGACACTTATGGCAAAATAAATAAATAAGTAGATAAACAAATAAATAAATAAATCACAGTCTTACTGGAATGTAAGAAATATAAGAAAATGGAAGAGACAGGTTGGAGACAGCCTTAGACTTTTGTTGAAAGCAGCACAAAGCAAGGCAAGCCCCTGACCTGTCACTAGTTCTGGTAATGCAGGGAAAGCATCCTTTGGGCTATTAGATATCAATATCAGCAGAGAACCATACCAAGGCAGTTCATTCAGCTCTTTTAGGAGAATTGTCTCTTATGAGAACTGAAGCAAGGGAGTGCAAAGAAAATTAAGTGACATACCACAATAGAGCAGGGAATAGTCCTTACAAACACTTAAACACATAGACCAGTGTCTCTGTTGAAGAAACATAAGAAATACATCAGATTTTTCTTTAACAATAGACTTTAATTTCTCTGCTAGAAAACACAATAGCAATTTATTACTTTAAAAAGTCTTAAGTTATGTCTGGCCTAAATGCTATTCATTGCTCTTGCCAGCTCTAATATTTTTGGCCAGATACGGCAATGCTACAAGCAGTGTGGGATTACTGGTGTCTGTTCAGTGAACCCAGAATGGTTTCCTTGCTGATACAGATTTCACAGTCAACATTTTAAGTCTGTAACATAAACAAGTATAAGAGTAATTGCATGTGAATGAAAAGAATCTCTCCTGGGGAAAAGACTATCACTTTTTTAATACAATGAGGGAACACATTTAAGGTCACATAATTTTTACTCCAAAATCTAAAGTGCTCAGGATGCTTAATACTAGTGTTAGTTCTTCAGAAAATAAGAAAGAACAGATTTCTGAGAACGCATCTCAAAAATGTCTTCAAAGATCCTTCTTCAGGTGACTGTGTTGTTAAAACTGCAGTGATTGGCCTTGGTATATTAAACCTTCTTTTATTTAATCTTTTAGCTAGATGTAGCAAAACAGGAAAAAATCAGGAGAAAACACAAGACAACTCCATTTTCTTCCTCTCAGGGGCATGCTACTGTAAGCTTTGTTTAGGTGTTCATATGGCTACAAGGTAGCTCCTCTGTTGTCATCCAGTGCTAAGCCTGTCAAATCAAGTACTTCCAGACAAAATCTGCATAAAAGCTGTGTTGTTTTTTTTTTTCTTTTTAAGACCTTTTTTCCCTTAGTGTTTGGAGTCAGACATAGGAACCAAATGAAACTCACATTCAAGTTAATAAGCTCCAAAGTGTGGTCGCAGTAGATGATTTTGCTGGCTTGCTGTCGCATGATTTATGCCATTTCACTACTTCTTCATTTTTCCAGGCTCAAAATGCGTATTATTTTTCATATCAATTAGCTTAGGGACACCACAGATCCACCTGAGCATTACACTGTGTTATTAGCAGGTGTGTTTTCAAAGCACTGAGCACAGTTATTTAGCTGTAACAGCTTCAAAAACTCACACTATCACCCCCACCACTGCCCCCCCACCCAAGAGAAATAACTCTCCCTTCTCTTCCTTCCCCCGTTCAGTGTTTTGCTTCCTGAGCAACATCTATGGACAGATTCTTTGGTCCTTAATGTTGTAACTTAAGCCTTTACATCCTCATGGTCAGAGCGTGAATGTAGAAGTACTCTGTATGCATGCACTTCCTTGTAGCTTATTAATGACAGCATTTTTTCTTCTTAATATTCTGCCCATGTTCCTGTTCACAGGAAGGCTGAATGATGTAGACTGTTTCTTGAAATCTTTGCCTTGATGATTTTTGCTTCCTTTATTCACGTCAGCATGAGGTACAATCAAGAAATAAAAGCCTATTTTTGAGATACTGATAGGAATAGCACAGTGCTTCCCTCCTCACCCCTCCCCTGCAGTCTCTCCCTTTTCTTTTTTGAGCAAATGATAATTTTTATGTAGGGTTTTCTTTGGGAATCAGATTGATTTTGTCTTCCTGTTCAGTGCTCCTCTGGAAATCCTACCAAAGGGAAGTCTGCATACAAGCCAGCTTCTTCTGAGAGTTCATTCCCGTTCTGAAAGTTCATTCCCCCTTTTAATGCATTTTGCAGGTATTTGCTGTACAGCTTCATTTCCCTCTCTCCCCTGTAAATTCTGAACCTTTTTATGTTTCTATAATGTGGAGCTAACAGAATACTAGGTAATAATGCCACATACATTAAAATTTCTGCAGTGACCCACAATATTTTTCTTTTTCATTGAAAAGTGAGATAAGCAGAGAGTCTTTAATTCTTTCTCTATTACTATTTTGGGATAAGGTTTATAATTTTTTATAAAGCATTTGGTAAGTTACCAAGAATTGCTCAAAGGGTTTGCCACTCTGTGATATAGCATGCAAGTTTCCTTTTATCCTGCAAGCTATATTAAATCATATCAAATCCTTGAAGAAAGAGTAAAATAACCACTAGATTTTCTTCAGCAAAAATCAGCTGGTTTATCTGACCTAAGTCTCAGATGAAAACTGTGCTTAAAGAAAGTCATTTATTTTTCCCTGATTTTTGCTGGAGATCACCAGAATCACAAGCCCAGGAACAGTATTCCTATGCAAGCTTATTATTAATGCTATATAGTATATTTTTGATCAGCCACACATAAAGAGGTTTTGCTCGGAATGAATGTCTTATGATGTGTCAGCAGCCCTAGTTTTAAAGGCTCCCAAAAGGAGAACATGGAGACAGTGCTCCAACTATGCCCCCAAGCATACCCAGGAGGCTTTAAATCTGCCTGTTTGTCAACATACATATTCTAAAATGTAACATTTTAAATACTTTCCTTTCTTTCCTAAATAGTACATGAAATAGATAAAACCAATATCTGAGCAGATTAAACTGTTACCTGTATCAAATGTTGAAAATGCAAGAAGAACCTTGGATTCTTTATTCACATGTACACAGGAGAAGCTGGCAGCCTCCATTGTATACAAGAGGTCTGGATCAGGCTCATGAACAGCCATTCAGGTCAGCTACAGATTGACAATAGTTATTCTTTTCGCAGAGGTTCTTACTAGTGTTTGTAAGGACTCTGTTCCACTAGAAGCTATTTACAGAGGGATAAGGAAAGCAATCTCTGTCTAATGGCAGATTACAATACAAATATATCACATGTGTTATTGTAACAGTTTAATGTCACTGCTAGCATGGCAAAGTAGTCAGTGAAATGTATCCACTATCAACACCCATTTTAACTTACCTTTTGCATATAACTGTTCCTTTGTCCCTAATGATTAGCAATATTTGGCATCTAATAGGGTTGTTCTACTAGGGGAAACTGATAAAGTGCCTCATGCAAAAACCATACATGTAAACCCTGTTTCCCTAGATATACAATTATCAAAAGCAGGCACTTCTCTCATTTGTACTTTTGAGTCTCTCCAGAATAGTCTGTACCTAAGCAATTCTGCTGCACATCTTCTTCACCCAGTTTACCAAACAGCTCCAAACTCCTATGTTTTGCAAAGAGCAGATCTCACAGCCATCACAATTTCTCTTCTGATCAGGCCTTGCTGGGCACTGCAAAGCTATGTGTGTTAGCCACTGCTGTTTTTATTTGTTATTGTCTCCCATTGTTTCAATATATAAGAGGCACTAAAATTACTCTTTTAATTTAGAAATAAAACAACTCACCCATTTGCAATTGTCTTTGTAGCAAAGATAACTTTGAACATACGATATAGAAACAATTTGTGCATGCCTATATTCTACAAGAGGCTTTTAAAAGGTTTGGAAACGTGCTTGTCATTACTGCCCTTTCAAGAAAACAGTGGCTTTTTCTAATAGACCAAAAGGGTCATTTTAGCATGCCTTATACTCTGCATACCTTGTGGAAATAAACTCAAAGTACATACCCTCCTTTCTTATGCAAAGTATTCAAAACAGGCACATTGTTATATTTTTTATCTTACAACACACAGAGCTCATTATGTGCTTAAACTAACTTAAATTAAAGTGTTATGCAAATACATATTTGACGTCAAGCAACTAGGGAATATTCTCTTTTGGGATGCGAAACCAATTAAACCATGGCAGAGAACCAAGATAAGCGATTATAGACTACAGTGTCACAAAAGTGGATAACCCTATATCTTCTTTCTTTTTATACTTATGTGTATATAGCAAGAAAACAGAAATGTGTATTAGTATATAAGGCTTCATTTATTTTTTATGCACATAAATATGCATACCAAAATTACTATATGATATAGGGGGAGGGAAGCCAACTTCTGTTCACCACCTATAGTCACCTTCCTGAGAAATTTGAGCTAGAAAAGTAAAATGTGAGTGACATAATCACGGATTACAAGTGAACAGAATCCTGTCCTCATAACAAGAGCTCTCAAAAACTCTTCTTAGAGGTTCCTGATAATTAATCTCATTGAGAACTTGCTCTCCAAGAAAATAAAACACCAACCCACAAATTTTTAGGGGTGTGTGAATAGCATGGGTAGAAACTGCAAAAGCGGTCCTAGACTTTTTGACAGAATTTGAAGAAACACTAGGAATGATACAAGCAGGTTTTAGTACTTTTCTTTAGTATATTGGGTAGCAGAGGCTGATGGCTTGCATAGGAAAGCAAACAAAAAAATATTCTTAAGCCCTTCTAATGTCCAGAATGTGATCCTGTAGATAGAATAGAGTTTTACTGTAAATCATAGGTAAATTGAAGGGCTCTTCCTCCCTACTCCCCCTCCCTCCCCCAAATTTTAAGAGCATGTTCCTGTTCTTTTGACTACATGGGAACCATTTATAGTGAAGACACCAATTTAGTGTGATTTTCCCTTTCAATGTGGACAGTTTAATTACTCTGTGAAAACAACAGAAATAGAGATCTATCTGTTCACCAACAGGCAAATGAACACAAGCTGAAACAATCTTTAACATCCGGGAAAACTTTTAGTGGACAGAAGAGGGGTATACTAACCATGGTAAAGGATGGATGGATTTCACAGTGAGCATGTTAGATGTCAAACAGAAATATAGAAAGGAAACTTCAATGGCAGGATTCATTTCATGTTAAAATTCTTGCCTCAGATAGATGACAAATTTGTCTTAAGGAAAGAAAATGGAATATTGTGATCAACCAGAGCAGTCACTGTAGGGAAAAAGTTTGTCACAAGCTAAACCTGTCTATATTTAGTGTAGGTGCTAGACAAAAAGCCAAAATAAAAAGGGATAACTGTAAAACTATACGATGAAGTTCTTTCTCCACAGTCTTGATTCCATTATCCACTTTGGTATTCTTTCAGAAACTAACTCCCTGCTGTGAGGAATTTGCAAGAAATCTGCATTATAGTAATTGTTCACTGTAATTTTCTGCAAAGACTGATCTCTCAGAAAAATTACTTCTTTTCCTTTCTTTTCTTTTTTTTTTTTTTTTTTTTTTTGTCCGGTTGCCATTGTATAATTAATGTTGCATGCTAACATACAGGACTCTGAATTACCTATATTTAATAAAACATTACAAAACTCAAACTGTGTAACTCCTTTATCATTTCATCAAATATTCCCTCTGGGTGGTTGCCACTGGAATTTAGTCAAGGAAGACTTCTGCTATATTTATACACCTTCACTCTTTGATTAGTGTTTGAAGCATGTCCAGAGTATAGCCATTATAAATCACTTACATTTATAATAACTTAGGACATCATCTTTATTTTTTACTCTTGAAATATCAATATTTCTTCTAAATTATTTACATTCACCTAGTTCCACACCACAAGAAATTTAATCTTGTTCTGTTTTCCCACTGGGCTTCCCCCACACTCTTAAATTTGATGGTCTCTTAATGTTGAACGTGTAAGTTGACTTCCATGCAATTTCTGTATTAAGTTTCTAAACATGATTGTACTTGATTCAATGAAAAAAACTCATTACTTCTAGTGGCAGCAGGATTGCTCTTAAAACTTTATAAACTGAACATACTTCTAGTATTACTTCACTGACCTGACACCTTTTTATTTAGGACTGAATATACACTTGCACATATCAGTATGGATTTGTTAACACTTTGGACCATACTTGTAAGCATCCATGAGCTTTTACTGACCTAATCCAATACACCCATAATTCCACTTAATTATTATAAGCCTCTTCATAGGCTTTCTAGGTAGCGTTTATTAGATTTATTAGATCAGGTTGAGCACTGTCTGAATGTGGCCATTCAGTTTCCAGACCTAAGGCAGGGCCAGCTCAGATGTGTGCACCATCTTCCCATCTTGCAGTTCTAGAAGGAACATGAGATTTTGACCACTTTGCATCAACAGGGTAGGCAGGCTAGAAGATTTCTGAAGCTTCCATGTAAGTAACAGAGGAAAATCTTGTATATTCATTAGTATCAGAAGAACTATAGTATTAATTTAGGAAATTCAACTTTAAATTTCATCTTTTGATACATATTTTCATAGCATCTCCTTTGGTTTAAAATGTAGTATGAAACAGATTTTATATATACAGTATCAATATAAATTTACAAATAAAATATAAATATAAATTATAGTAAGTCAATATTAAAATAAATTAACCATATATTTTTTTAAAAAAAGTGAAGACAATATATTATAATTTTACATTACTGCAACAGTTTCCTTTTTACTTCAAATGTTTTTACAAAGATAATGAACTAAAGTTTTCCTTCCTTGGGCCCAGAAGCTGCATGAGCAAGTGGGAAGGGGGAAGCATGCTCTACCAAGTTCAGCTTGTTAAGAATAAGAAAATGGTGTCAAAAAAGGATGTGTGTGAGTCTCCTCGCTTGTTGCACTAGGGATGGCTCTGCTAGAGATCATGCTCTGCTCCAGGATTTCTGTATTCTTCATCGGAAATGTATCTGACAGCGAGACAAACTTTATATTGTACTCTGCACTCTACACACAGTGCTAACAGTTAGAAAAACTAACTGCTATCCAATTGTGTTCTAACTTACATTAGCAAAACTGTTGACTTCCTTACAGATGCTTCTAAACTAGTGGTGGAAGTAAATGAAATGAAATGCAGAATCGTTTGCTACAAGAAACTTTTCCAGTTCTAGCAGGCATGGTCATCTCCTGCTTGCTTTGGCCATTTTTTCCACTGTGAAAAGTACTGCAAGATCCCAGATAAAATCTTAGGAGACTGGCTAAAACTCAACTAATTCATGTAAATAAATGAATTAAACTAAATTAACTATAAGATTTAGACATTTAATTCTACAGCATTCCAGGGTTTTTCCTAATAATATACTCACAGACTATACTCATACAAAGACATAATTGTTTTAAAATAAATACATGCACAGAAAACATTGCAAAACTGATAAAAGCAGGCTTTTTTTAATCTCCTCATATTACATTGCTTTATTAGAGGCACAAATGATTACTCAAGATAGAAGCCAAAGGGGAATCATATGTTTTCCCTCTGGACAGCTTTCTAGGAAGAAAACAATACACAGTATGGCCATGAGCATTTCTTTAAGCCAATGTGCAAACACTGAAAAAGATTTGGGATAAACATAAGAAAGGAAAAGCAATTTCATCCAATAGCAAAAAAAAAGACCCCCTTTTCTGCCTTCAAAGTATATTTTTTTTCTGAAGTTTTCTTTTTAAAAAAATATATAGCCCAAAGGGCACTTAACTCCTAGATGAACAGACTCACTAAAACATTACTTTTGAAACTGAAGAGTGATATAAGCATTTCCGGACAATCATCCTAAAGAGTTCTGATTCAGAAAGTATTTAAATATATGTGTAAGGATATGAGAAATCCCCATGAAACTGAAGTAAAGCTAGATCTGTGATTATGTACTTTTTAACTTGTGGTCTGTATTTGCATTTATTTTTACTGTAAATGCAAGCTGTATAAAGAAAAATACTAAGTTATTATGGAACTGAAAACATGCAATGCAAAAACTGGGGCAAAAATGTCTTTTGGAAGCTGGTAACAGCAGTATGCTGCAGCCAGTAGTACAACTAACAGGGACAGAATCACAGGACCAAACTAGAGATATCTTCTGACACGTGCCAGAAGGTGCAAGCAATCTTAATAATTGACCTAACATTAATCAAGTGACATGTGATTCCTGCAATTTAATAATATATACTGGTTCATAAATGGGCATGTAATTGGAAACTACAATGCCTTGTATTCTTAAAAGGGGAGTGTCAGGAGATAAGGGGTAGGGGCAGATGAGGTGTTTTTATAGGATGCATCTAGCCATGAGATGTGATGTGACTGCTACCCCTGCTGTGAGAGCCCCCACCATTGATAACAGTGCCCCCACACCCTGATTTCAGTTCCTTCCTAAGTATGAGCAGCCTTACCTAACATCATCTATGACATCTGAGACAAAACTAAAGGTATTGTGAAGCTCTCTTGAATTTCAGCATAATAACCCATAAGAACAAACAAGACAAGGCTATGCAATACTTATTACAACAGACAAGGACATGAGTGTTGGGGTGGTGGTGTCAGCAAAAAGGAAAATCTCTGGTAATTTCTTTGATAATTCCCTATTTTTGTTCCTAGCTTCCCAACGTCTTTATAAAGCAGCAATATCAAGGGGGAGCTGTTACCTGCCTCCATCTGAACTCATGCATTCCACTGTCAAATTTTCCTGATTCACTATCATCACAGAAAATGAAGATATTCTCTTTCAGCCTCAATTTTATTAGGCTACAGAAGCCAAACTTGTTTTCTCTCACAAAGAAGATTTCTTCTTCCCTCACAGTTATCCAGATTATATTACCTTTTGATTTCTTCCCAATTGTGTGCCCTTAGCAAATTTCACCAACATGCTCTAGATATTTTGTTAGGTAAAAAAATTAAACAATTGACTCTAATGTGATCTTTGAGGAACCTCTTTCCAACACAAGGTTAATCACAATTCTTTATCACTCTAAACACTCTCTTTATCAAAACCTGTTTGAATCTTCTCCTCTAATGTGGTGGGTGGACATTGGCTGGACACCAGGTTCCACCAAGTCACTCTGTCACTCCCCTCTTCAGCAGGATGGGGAGGGGGAGGAAATAAGATGAAAAAAAACCCTCGTGGGACAAGATAAAGGCAGTTTAATAAGAACAAAAGCGAAGGCTGCGTGTGGAA
The DNA here is from genome assembly GCF_965183815.1 of Platalea leucorodia. Classification (NCBI taxonomy): domain Eukaryota; kingdom Metazoa; phylum Chordata; class Aves; order Pelecaniformes; family Threskiornithidae; genus Platalea; species Platalea leucorodia. Next base: position 78,045,050 of record NC_138824.1, read on the forward strand.
GGAAAAGGAAAACAAAGATTTTATTCTCTACTTCCCATCAGCCGGCAATGTCCAGCCACTTCGCAGGAAGCAGGTCTTCAGTTCATGGAGCGGTTGCTCCAGAAGACAAACATCGTAAATAATGAATGCCCTTCCTTCCTCCTTTCTCTTAGCTTTTATTGCTGAGTGGATGTCATACGATATGAATATCACTTTGGTCAGTTTGGGTCAGCTGTCCTGGCTATGTCCCCTCCCAAGATCTTGCCTACCCCCAGCCTACTGGTGAGGGGGGAATGTTGGAGAGACAGCCTTGATGCTGTGTGAGCACTGCTCAGCAACAGCCAAAATACTGGTGTGTTATCAACACCTTTCTAGCTACCAATACAAAGCATAGCACTATGAGGGCTGCTATGGGGAAAATTAACTCCATCTCAGCCAGACTCAATACATCTAGGCAATGAATGCATGAATAAGAATTTCATACTAGTTAATCAGCTACTCTTTTCAAGAAGAACTAGTAAATTCTGTGTGCCTCCATATCAAATATTCTGAAGTTTAGGTTCAGGATTAATGTCTCTGTATTAACATCATTTAGAAAACCTGTCGTTTTAAAGAAAGATACCATGTTCCAGCAATATAATTTTCCATTGGTAAAACATTTGGATGAGTAAAATATTTGCATGTGTCCATTTACATCTGTAATTCTTTCTGAAAAAATGTTCTAAAGTCACTCATGTTATCAAGCTTAGAATAACCTGAGTATTCAAGTACCAGCTCTTTCAAAATCCTGGGAGGATATTGTCCATTTAATCTAATTAGAGCACATGGCATTCTTTTCAGTCTGCTTCACATGTAATCATCAGTCTTTTTTTTGCCCTGCATTTTTTCACATTATCAACAGTGCTTGTATCCTCAAAGGTGACAACACTGTTCAATCTTATTTTGGAATTATACCTAGATTATATTTCTCCTTTCATAATGCCATCTCCTTTCTCCTTTTTACCTAAATGGCTGAAGAGCTTCCTACTATTTATTTTTTATTCAGTTTGAAAATCATAAGACTTTCAACTGGTCTTTTGTCTCCTCCCTGTATTACAATCTTATGCATTAAATGAACTTCAGTATCCATAGAACAATAACTTTATTAAACATGTAGTGGGAAGATTTATGGAAAACTAAAGCACCAGAGGAAACAAATACTCACGTGTTTTGGCAGCTTACCATTACAAAATTACTATCTTCTATATACTGTAGAAGACTGACTGAACTATTATTTTCCATCTGACCCTGACTGATGTAGTCAGTGGTTCTTAAAAGTATTTGTTGTATGTCAAAAGCACCTTGTCCTTGTCCCAACCAGAAGTATTTATTGTATGCCAGAGAACCTTGTCCCTGAGAAAGCATGAGCTAGTCTTTGTGGAAAAGAACATGTAACTTTAGCTTCATTCAGAAGTCATCATATTAGAAGTCTGTGGATTTGTTTATTTTGGGGTTTGTCATCATTTGGTTGTTTGTTTGCTTTTAAAAGCAAATGAACTTTTGTAATCTCTTAGTTCTCCTGTTTGTAAAAATGGAATAATGTCTTCGCCAATGAGTCTTCTCACAGTGATGTCTGAAGAAAATCAAAGAAACATGAAATGATGGAGGAGTTAAAACTTGTAATTTTATTCCAACTTTTAGTCAAGATCAACCTTTCTTTCATCAAATCTCTGTTCCTCCCTTCTACCCTGCTCTCATCTGAAAGTTAATTGCTCCAGTTATTCTTTACCGAACACAAAAGGTAATTATGTGAGCAAGCACAAAGAGTTAAAGATTTTTATTGTGATAGATATTAATAGACAAAACATCCCAAATTTCTAAAGGGAAAAATCCATTGAAAAAATCCAAATCCCTGCCCCAAAATTCAAGAGCAATTTAAAAAAAAAAGTTAGCAACAGCAACAAATCCACAAAATAATTATTTTTAGCAGAACTTTTCAAAAGAAAATTTCAACCCGAGGCCGAGGTTTGACATGGAAAATATCCATCAAAATAGTTAAAATTCAGGATTTCAAAGAGTGTTGTGGAACATTATTTCATCATCTAACATTTTCTAACACAAATTGAAAATCAGTGGATCTTCTAATGGACTGTAACTAAAAATACTTAATATAGTAGTACCGTACCTTTTATGATTTGTATCAGGTAAGTAAATCACCACAGCTGCTGGGGATTCAGGATTCACTGTCTACAGTGATCATGTGAAAGCTGAGAAGAGCTAACTCTTGGAAGCCAAGAAAAGGTCCTCCTTGCAAAAACAGTTTTCAAAAGAGTAGCCGATAACAGCTGTAGCATATACCTGGCTTGGGTAAAAATATGCACCCATTAAACCTGTGACTTACGAGTTCATTGCTTTACCTTATTATTATCTCAATGTTTTCCCCACAAAGCTACAGGAAGTATGTATACAAAATAAAACCAAACAAAGTAAACCTGGCTGGCTTTCTTTTCTTGTACAAGGCTGCTATAATCAGTGAATCAAACCAAGTATTATAAACAGATGATTACGTTAATTTAAAATGGTTTGGTTGATGTTTATGCAGCATTTATGCCTCTACTTATTTTATTATGAATGGTTTGTTAAACAGCTATAACTGGTCAACCACCAGCAAAAGTAAATTCGTTTTAAGTATTATTGCCCAATAAATAATTTGCTGAGGCTTATCTAAGCCATATTTAATAAAATTCCTAACCCTTAAAATAGAGCAAATTCATTTGCAGTAATTACTGAGGGTTTATAACTGTCATGTGCTCTGTGTGTTTTACCATATACTTTACAGAGGGTAATCAGATACCTACAGATAGGTAGCCATTAAAATTAAGTATTTTTATTGTGCTGTTAGGTTACTTCCAAAATGATGCATTTACTATCTGTAGAAAATTAAAGCTGTGAATAATGTGTTCACATTATTTCAAGGATGCCTTGGTAAGGATATGCTACTTTCCTTCTTGAAGGGAAGAAACAGAAAATGCAGCAACAGCTAAAATATTCACCAGCAAGAGGAGAGAGAGGGACAGTTCCACCTGTGACTCCTAAAGACAAAATGGCCCTTAGCGTCATGGCAGCAGTCTTTTCTCCTAGATGTAAAAGAATAGGTAATAAAAATATAGAAAAAAAATTTCTCTGTGGAAAAGTTGACAAAGTATTCATAGAAGATAAGAATAGGATAAGGGAGAAATCTTTCCTTCTTAAGAGCAGAAATAGAAGACTAGATTTGCAGTTAAGGAAGTAAACTTCGATACCAGGTTCTGATTTAATTTCTGGATATAACAGAGAATCCTGAAGTAATTTGGGACAAGCCCTTTTAACTTTCTGTGCCCCTGTTTTTTAAACTTCAAAATGGCGTTATTAATAGGGAAACTTCTCTGTTTCCGAGTTTTCTGTTTGTGAAAAGCCTGGCCACATCCATTTTGGCTAAAGGTACACTTCTTATCAATGGGTATTTTGAGACGGGCTTTTACCTTGCTAGTTTCTGAACATACTAACTATTTGATATCTTTGATTGGGGAAAACGATATTGGCTGGCCTGCTTCTACCATGCTTGCCGTATTCATGAATAGGTGCAAACATCTAAAATTGTGCTAGATTGTTTTGCAATGTTTGGAATAAAACCTTCCTGAATTTGTTCTGTGTCAGGTGAATGCAAGGTCATTTAGGTGCTTTCTCCTCACTCCTCCCCACTCCCTCTAAGAAACCTGTGATTTTCAAAATTCTGTTTGTATGGACAGTAACAAAGGCTCCTGCAATTACAAGGTGAACACTGACAAGTGTTACCTGTTTTGGGGGTAAAATCAGAGTACCTGTTAAGAAATTATGACGAATGGTAGATGTATCTGATTTTTTTGAAAGAAAAGTACAACTAAATTAGAACTACAGTTGAAAAAAGGAAACTGAATTGATTCTGTGTATGTTGTTAGACTTTCCTGAATATTTTATGATTGCTGCCTTAACCTGAGTTCCCTAAAATCAAATATAATCTTCAACATAATGAGATATAAATGCAATACTAGCTTGTGAACTGCACTACTTTTTAAATTAAAGTGATAAATTAATTTACATATTCAATTATTATAATTGTAAACATAAATTAATTGCAATTCTCCTACCTGGAGGCTGGTATTGATTAATAAGATTTTTAGTCATTAACAAAATACTATCTTTTTAATTTTTTTTTCCCTCGAGAGAAACTGCTATCAGTTAAAATCTAAAGACTTTTCAAGTCTTAACATCTTTTCCTTTCAGGAAAGTCTTATTAATGGCTAAATTTATTTCCTACAGAGGAAATGGAAGTAATACTATTTGTTTTCTGAAAGGTTAATAATATCTTTTGCCTTAAGACAAAATCAGAAAACTTTTCCTAGGTCATTGCTGAGAAGCTAAAGGTTTTGAGGCAACTTAAAATTTTATAAGCCCTTAGAGTTCTACAGTTCATCATTCCAATATCCAAGAACTATGTGGGTAGGTGTAAGCTGTGTTTTTTTCCCATAATAGTGCAACTTAACTAGAAGCATTTGGTTTACAGATTGATAGAAGAAAATTGTATTTTCTTATCACCTTCGGGATAGATAATGTATTGCAAAGGCAAACTTTAAAAATATACTAAAAATATCTGCAGGGAAAGAATAACTAACCCTACTTTGGCAGTGGTATGAAATGTGCAAAAGGATCAGAGCAGAGCAAGTAAACAGTTTTCAAAGTAAAATAATATTGCAGCTATTATTTGGTAACTGCAAATTATGACCTTTGCCTACAAAACTATAACAAGTGTTGATACAAAACACTGTTAAATTTATATTTAACACCTAATTTTCACAAATTAGAAATCATTTTTGTTATTTACCAAGCAGATATTGAAAAACAGATTTTTCAGACTTAGAGATCTTAAAGATTTTTTTTTTTTTTAACTAACAGATATCACAGCTGTAACAAAAAGCATCTTCTCCACAGAGAAGGCAGAAATCTTGCACTTGCTGCATTTCATCATAGAAATATCTTACCCCATGCAAGCTATGTGATTATATTTTTCCTTTGACCATTTTTAAGGGGGAATATTTGCCCTTTTAACCTTTGCAGTGTCATAACCATATCATGATCTGCAATATTGGCACTCTGTTGAATTATGTGGGGTGTTTTATAGGAGGAAAAAAAATGAAAAAAAAAAGTGTGTGATGCCTTTTGTAGTCTACAAGTGGAGTCTACATTTTGTTCTCCAAATAGACTTAAAGGAAACCCTGGGAGAAGCAGTGATAAGAAATTCAAGCTCTCCACTGAAATTACAGTGTTATGGAAGTAAGGAATCTTAAGCAACTTTCAGTGTTTTAGCTCTAGAGACAAAACTGTACAGGTAGACCTCAGTTCCATAAATCTTTACACAGCTTTAGCATTACATGTATGGTTAGCCTCATTAAACACAAATGGTACAAGGCTTCGGACATACATTAATAATTTCAAGACTAGAGCCACATTTTTTAAATAATTCAGAGATCTTTAAAGATGAAAAATGTTTTATGGCTAGGAATTTTCCTACATAAGATTTTTAAAAACAAACTATGGATCAATCGAAATCAAAACTTCTCTCATAGAAATTTAATCAGGAGTATTTTCTTTCACTGAGTGTTTAATCAATAGTGAGAATAAAAAGAGCTGTAGGGGAGAGAAAAATGCAGACGACAGACTTTTTGACCAGATCAGTGTGGGATATAGGAGATTCAGTTCAGTTTGGCTCAGATATACTTAAGTGTCCAGGTTGCATGTAAATGTAAACAACCCACTGTCTCACTACCGGAAGCATTCTATAGATATACATCCCCAATTCAATATATATTGGAATATGTCTAATTCAGTATATAATATTATGAGAACTATTAGCTTCATTGTTAGGTAATAGAGAAATGTAGAAACATGGAATACTAGACATCAGAAAATCATCTGCTTTGGTCTTCTGCTTCCAGACATGACTTGCATATCTATGTGACACCTGAGAAAAGTTTATGCAGCCTCTTTGTAAATCATGAGAACTTTTCCACAACTTCTTCAAGCAATCCACTCTAATAATTCACTGTTCTTACTAGAAAGATTTTCTCAAATTAGATCAGTCTCCCTGGCTGTGAATTAAACCTCTCGGTCTTTGTTCTCATTACCTTTGATTATTCCCTTCCTTATGACAGTAGCCTTTTACATGTGTGCATAGTCGTCTCATCTTTTCTCTCCTTCTGTGTCCATCTGTAAACTTGTCCTGGTTTCAGCTGGGATAGAGTTAACTTCCGTCTTGGTAGCCGGTATGGGGCTGTGTTTTGGGTTTAGGATGAGAACAATGTCGATGATACACTGATGCGTTGGTTCTTGCTAAGTGGTGCTAAGCTGTTGCTCAATAGGTGCTAGGTGGCGCTCACACTGGTCAAGGACTTTTCAGCTTCCCCTGCTCTGCCAGATGCACAAGAAGCTGGGAGGGGGCACAGCCGGGGGGGTGCTGACCCAGACTGGCCAAAGAGATATTCCATACCATATGACGTCATGCTCAGTATATAAGCTGGGGGAAGAAGAAGGGGGGGGGGGGGGGGGGGGTAATTGGCCGTATTGGCCGTGTTGGCCGTATTGGCCGTATTGGCCGTGATAGTGTTTGTCTTCCCAAGTAATCGTTACGCGTGATGGAGCCCTGCTTTCCTGGGGGTGGCTGAACACCTGCCTGCCGATGGGAAGTAGTGAATGAATTCCTTGTTTTGCTTTGTTTGCGTGCACGGTTTTTGCTTTGCCTATTTAACTGTTCTAATTTATTTTACTTCAATTATTAAACTGTTCTTATCTCAACCCACGAGTTTTCTCCCTTTTACCCTTCTGATTCTCTCCCCCCGTCTCACCACTGGGGGAGTGAGTGAGCGGCTGTGTGATGCTTAGTTGCTGGCTGGGGTTAAACCACGACAAAACTAAAGAGACGTAAGTCTTTCATTTTTCTTTTCACGGGCAATCATTTATAAACCTATGATCACTCTCCCTGCTGTACTCTGGACCACAAATCAGCACTATCTTTATCTTTTGTGAGGTCTGATACCCAGAACTGGACACTTAGGATGTTGTAAACTTTGCCCCCCAAATTCCTTGTTCTCTATACTGACTGGGTAAGGAACCTAGAATCAGCTGTGCTTTGTCAGATGAACTCTAGATTTACTGTTTCTCCTTTATTCAAAAGATTTTTTAGAGGTCCTAATAAATTCATGTTGGCTTTCATCGGTTGTATTGCTATGCTTACAAATCATTTGGTTATCATTCCAGTATTCCTGTTGGAACTAAAGTAAAGCTAAAGAAATTTTCTTGGCTTGCTTCTATACCTATTCTTTCTGCTGGGACATAAACATGGCTGCCCATTGTCTGCTCTGGATATTCATGGATACTATACATGGATATTTAAACAGAATTCTGTCTTTAATTGCCTCTCTGGTTCTTATTACATGAGTAAATTAAATACAATATTATTTGCTAGTTAAATAGTCAGTTGTCTATATTTACAGTATACCATAAGAACAAACTATCATTATTTTATTTATTTCGTTCCCTACCAAGACTTTTCTTACTCTAGAGCCCCACAAATAACAACTTCCCCTCCTCATATCACATTATCTTTGAAGGAGATTTAAAAAGGTCAAAAACATATTCCACTCAGCGGAAACACAGAAGTTTGAGAATTCTGGTTTTGCTTTCAACTCAGTGCCTTTCTAATATCATATTTCTAACAGAATTTTTGCTTCATGCCAAGGTGTAATTCCTTGGCATGTTCCTCTACTCTAGAATGCCCTTTTCCCTTTCCTTTCTATATGACTACTTCCCTCCTAACTAACTCCCTGCACCCCATAAATAATGAAACAACAATAAATGACCTAACCAAAACATTGCTGCTGTCAAACACTATGGTTCCTACTTGAGTATTATACCTCTCCCATATTTCGGTCTGTTCTGCCTATTCAACATGTCATCTCTTTGAAACTACTGAAGTATTTGTACAGTTTCTATCACAATGTGTATTCATTCTTGGTTGGTATTTAGGAGCTATTTAGTGTGATAAATACAATTAGAAATCAACCATGTTTCAATTTTCTAAATTGCTGTCACCTTTGCCAGTAGTGGAAATATCCAAGAGAAAAAAGAAAAAAAAGCAAAAAAAAAAAAAAATCACTGAATGCATGGAATACCGCAAGTACTTTAACATTTTAATTTTTTTTTTCTCCAGAATCATAATCTGTTCTAGTTCACAGTCTGTTCTAGAGGGCTGTTATTAGGACTAGGAGATCAGGTTCAAGACCACCTGAGAAGCCTGAACATACACAAGCCCATAGGACCTGATGAGATGCACTGATGCGGTTGCTAAGTCACTCCTTCATATATGAAAGTCATGGCAGTCAGGCAAAGTCCCCTGTGACTGGAAAAAAAAGGAATATGACATCAATTTTTAGAAAGGGTAAAAAGAAAGACCCTAGGAACTACTGTCCAGTCAGCCTCACCTCAGTGCCTGGTGAGATCATGGAACAGATCCTCATGGAAGTGATATTGCAGACTATGCAAAACAGAGAGGTGATTGGAGACGGCAACATGGCTTCACCAAAGGCAAATCATGCTTGACTTATCTGGTGGCCTTCTACAATGAAGTGACTGCATCAGCAGACAATGGAAGAGCAACTGATGTTATCTACCTGGATATTTTAAGGCTTTTGGTATGGTCCCCTATAACATTCTTGCTGCTAAATTAAAGAGAGATAGGTTTGATGGATGGACTGTTAGATGGATAAGGAACTGGTTAGATGGCCACATTCAGAGTTACAGTGAATGACTCAATGTCCAAGTGTAAACCAGTAACCAGCGGTGTCCCTCAAGGGTCCATACTGGCACCAAAACTATTTAATTACTTCATCAATGACAACATGGGAATGAGCGCACCGTCAGCAAGTTTGCAGATGACACCAATATGAGTGGTACAGTCGATACACTAGAGGAAAGGGATGCCACCCAGAAGGACCTTGACAGGCTTGAGGAGTGGGACTGTGTGAAGCTCATGAAGTTCAACAAGGCCACGTGCAAGGTGCTGTTTCTGAGTCATGGCAATCCTCAATATCAGTACAGACTGGGGAACAAATGTATTGAGAGCAGCCCTGAGGAGAAGGACTTGATGTCCACCATACTGGCAGATGAAAAATTGGATATTAGCCAGCAATGTGCACTTGTAGCCCAGAAAGCCAATCGTATCTTGGGCTATATCAAAAGAAGCGTGGCCAGCAGGTCGAGGGAGGTGATTCTCCCCTTTCTACTCTGCTCTTGTGAGACCCCACCTGGAGTACTGCGCCAGCTCTGGGGTCTCCAGCACAAGACAGACATGGGCCTGATAGAGGGTGTCCAGAGGAGGGCCACAAAAATGATCAGAAGGCTGGAACGCCTCTCTTATGAAGAAAGGTTGAGAGAGTTGGGGTTGTTCAGTGTGGAGAAGACTCCAGGGAGACCTTATTGCAGCCTTTCAGTACTTAAAGGGGGCTTATAAGAAAGATGGAGAGAGCCTTTTTACCAGGGCCTGTAGTGGCAGGAGAAGAGGCAGTGGTTTAAAACTGAAAGAGGGTAGATTTAGATGAGATAGAAGGAAGAAAGTGTTTACAATGAATGTCATGAGACACTGGAACAGGTTGTCCGGAGATGATATGGATGTTCCATCCCTGGAAGTATTCAAAGTCATGTTGGACAGGGCTTTGAGCAACCTCATCTAGTGAAAGATGCCTTTGCCCACAGTACAGGGGTTGGACTAGATGATCTTGGAAGGTCCCTTCAAACCCAAACTATTCTATGATTCTTTGACACTATGACTTACTATTTGGAATAAGTAGAAGTTAACCTTCTACTCATAGGAATTCAGAAAACTTTGGAGAGAGACAAAATCACAGTGCAAGATAAGTAGGAAATCCTAAGAACAAACAAGTGCTGAAGTAGTTAAAGACCTTTTTTTTTTAATATTCCAGGCTTTGCTATATACTAGATATAGTTCTATAGTCAGAAAAAACCCCCTCTTTAAAGCTGGTATTCAGATGGTATATGGAAGGCAAAGACTACTGATTTGATCTGGGAATATTTAGTCAATGACAACAACAATGATTTTTTTTATTTTTTTTAAATAAGAGACAATATATATTTCATAAATTAATTCTGATACTACTGAGATGTAACAACTATAATATATTTGCATAGGACTATATAATTATAAAGTAGGGGGAGATTTAAGTAGGACATGGCTTTATACTGCTTTTCTGTATATGTGGGAGTTTTGCTACATGCATTTAGAAAATGCGAATTACTAGTGTGCCATTCAAGTTATATAATCTTATTAGAAAAATGTAGTTTCATCAGCCCTTTGTCACTGGTATCAGAAAGCATAACAGAAGTGTAACATCCTTGTATTTCTCAATTAAGATAAACTGAAAGCTGTAATTAAGATAGCAGCTTCTTCTTATTTTGTTAACTTGATTATTTAATTAGGATAGAAAGGCATACCATTTTGAAACAGAATTTGAATTTTTAATTTTTTTTTTGATTATTTTAGTTTGTTAGGTCACTGAACAGCAAAACTGGTAACCATGTGGATGTCTTTAAAATATAGCTTTTATAAGATTGCCCTTAAAGATCCTGATTCAGCTAGCCATAACTTGGCCAGTGTTTGCAGTGCTAATTAGTTCTCATTTAAAAGATTTTAAAAGATATAGAAAAATATTCCCAGAAATTGGCCAAATCAAGGGGAAAAATGGAGATCATACATGCCTGCATTTTTTTCCTGTTGATTTTTTTGTTTGTATACCTAAAATGAACACTTTAAAAAGTTTGAATAATACATTTTCCCTAGGTTTTATAAAAACCACATGCTAAAACTCATAGAAGAATTTGATTTAGAAATTATTTTAAACATAATCTCTAATTAAAACCTAGCTTCATAAGTCAATAAAATTTTTGACTACCCATTTTTAAATCGTGCTAATAAATCCTGAATGTGAAGTTTTGATTTACAAATCTTCCTTGCATTTGGGATACAAATGACAAATTTATAAATCGAGACTTGAAAACTGTTCAGTTAAGATCAGCATTATAAACACTTATCTAATTCGAGGCTGACATTCCAAAAAAAGTAGCTCTTCATTACTATGTATCAAGACTCACACAAGGTACTTTAAAACAGACACTTTAAAAAAACACCTGTATTTCAGGTGTGCACTCTAACAACACTCTGCATACATAAAATGAGGCATAAACCCACTTATAACACTGAATTATTTCCTTTCAAACCTGCAGTGTTTTAGAAAGCTGAGAGCATGGAAAACTTCTTAGTATACAATGAATTTTAAACAGCACTCTCCTAACCCTCAGTGGATATTCAAGCCAGAAAAAAATAGGTTTCACAGAATATAGGGCACAATGGAGAAGCTGTGGTTCTAGCTGTTGCTCGTGTACAGGAATTGTCTCTTGAACAATCCAGCTGTGGCAACCACCATGCACCCTGCCTCGAATTATATGATATGGTGCTGCACTTCTTCCATTCCCTTCGCTCTAAATCTGGGTGAATAGATCGAGGATGCCAAAACTGTGTCACTTCAAGATCATTCATATGGAGGGAGAAAGGCTGTGTCAGGTGCTATCCCTGTCATATAGTAAACAGTGAATGGGTTATAAACTGAAATTTCTGTAAGTTAGTTAGCCACCCAGTTTCTTTCTCATCATCCTTTTTGGGTCACTGAGAGTAGCTACACACCTGCTTTCATCTCAGGTACTAGCACTATCCAGGCACTACAGCAGGGACAGGAAAGTATAAAGGTAAAGCTTGTGTTCTTTTCAAACAGGTGTTCATGAATATGTTGATTTTTGTTGATCACCTATACCTATGTCTATGAACCTCACAGAATCTTTCCTGCCTCTGTGGTATTTTATGTACTATGAAATACAATGAAATGCTATCAGAGGCAGAATTCTGTTATCACTTTACATGAATGCTGGTGGCACTGCAAGTGATATTTTCAGAAAAAGGTGCTTGTTCTTGCCTTATTAAATTCAATCTGCTAGGTGAATTTTCTATCAGAGGAAGTGTTAGAATGGACTGCTGAAAACTATGGTTATAGTGAGAAAGTGGCTGTCAATGTGGAGCTCGTTATTTAACATATTGGTTATTCTTTGTGTAAATCATGACTACTTTCCTGTCAAAAGTAGGCTTTTACAATAGCTAACACTAGAGCACTAATTCAGCTACAGAAGACATCAGATTTCATTCTGTTTTATATAGATGTTATTTTTGTTGATATTATATTTGATTATGATTCAAGTATCCTTATTACAGATGATGAGAGTCCAGGAAAAAGGAGACAGAATAGACCAATTTTCTCATCTCAGATTGAATTCATTGGTCTGACAAGAAGGAAAAAACCCAACCCAAACCAAAAAAACCCTAAAACCTGATCACTTTGATACTGAGCAAACTTGAATAGAAAAGACTGAGTGAAAGTCAGGGAAGAACACTGCATTCTCACACACTGTAAAAACAGTCACTATCTAGAACACAGTCTCGTTTCAAGGTCAAAATAAGGTTAGGAATGTTTTGTTTGAATTCTCCAATGTTAAATCCCTAATTTCTCCTATAGGTTACATCTACATTACTAGAAATGAGTCAGTCACCTGTTTTCATAAAATGCACTACGTTCTGCCTCTCACCATGCTTCCTAACCAGGAAAAAAAAGGTGGTGTCATCTGTACTACCTAGTAAGAAAGGCATTTGGCCCATAATAACGTCCAGACTATGCTTAGGTAGTGTCTGGGAGAGAGCTCATTGGCATGAGCCAAAACTGTGCCAGAGGTTAGATGGGGAGGAGTGAGGTGGGATCTATATCTACCACTTTATCAAATGTTAAATTAAGTTAAACTGAAGCATTTTTGTCTGTAGATTAAATCTTAGTGATATCAAAAGATTAAAATCTTCTGAAAACTTTATTCAAAATTGAAGCAAACCCTCTTATTCAATAAATAAGTCCACCAGATACCTGAAATTATTGGGGATCAATGTCCAGTGGTGAAAGGAATTAGGAAGCAAGGAAAAGGAAAGACTTTCTGACAAAATATGAAGCATTTTCTCATCAAAATTCACTCTGAATGGCTAAAGTAAAAAATTGTGTTTATGGTATGGAGTGGGAACTCCTGCATTGTATGTCCAGTGATTGTACATGCACTTAAGAGTCTGACTGGTGAGTGAAGATGACTTAGCTCAAGAGCATTGAGAAGGTTACGTCCTCTACCAGTCATCTGCTCCATCCTCTGGTTCATGGACACCTTACTTAGTTGTAGATAAGCTCCTGACAACTAGAGTTCACTGCATGGACTAAAGAGTAATTAAAACAAACAAACAAAAAATACAAATCAAAATCAAACTGATCTTTGAAATATTATAAGAGAAATTTAAACAGATTAGCATTTGATTCAAATGAAGCCTAGTATGGGTGGATGGTATAAACTTAGGGCCTGACTTTGTCAGAAGCCCCGAAATATGCCACTTAATTTTGAACAGCTTAGTTCTTGCCTAAAAAGAGCTCCTGTAAGTTTCTAATTCATTTTTTTCAGTCATGACTAATAGCTGAAATAGTACTGCAAAAACCAGCATGGCCACTTTAATAAAATAATTGTCTTCTTTTTGATTGCAGTAACATTTGTACTGCTGGTGAGGTAATAGCTTCATCCAAGAAGCTGTTAAAGTAATTTTCACGTTAATCTTTTTTTGTTGTTGTTTTTGTCAGAATTGTACGAAAGGGCTTTTGTGTAAAAAGCAATTGAGTCCTAGTAGTGGTCATTGCTGCAAAGCTCAAGTCAAAAAGTTCAGTCCCTGAAGTACATATTAAAATAATAATATATGGTATTTGTTCTCAAAAGTCATTAGTTTTCTAAGCAGTAAACATGAATAGTTAATCAACACTTAATTACATTTATCTGCATTTGAATGTAAGAAAGAAATAATAGTAAAGTGGTATCTGAAATTCATGTGGTAAAATATTGTTACAAGTCATTTATGAAGTGTCTTGAAAGCTCCTTGTGTGATGAAGTGACATTATATAGCCATTGTTTTTCCTCTGAGATCAGTCAAGGTTCAAGCACTGTCAATATAATAGCATTCACAGCCACTTACCCATCCTTCATGTAATAGCAGACATCATCAATCATTTCCACTTCAAGAAAAGTTCAGATCTGTCTACGTGAGTTCTATTCAAGCGAACATCCCTGTCGTATTTGAGTGCCTTATAAAAAGGAACTTTAATTTAAGATATGGCTGAACAAGTGAACTTTATTTATCCCTACTCTCCAAAATGTTATTGAGATGCATTTTTCCTTTTTTTTTTTTTCTTTTAGTGTGAATTTGTGTTTTGAGCTTCTCCTTTTTCTGCGGTTACTGTATTCTGGGAAGAGTAAATAAGCATATCTTAGATTCTGTTCTAACATTCATGACATCTACAACTTGTCCTGTTTTCACTGAAATGTTACAGTTAATTTTTTTCTTTTTTGTAAAATGCAACTCTTGAAGGAAATCAGGGCTACTAATTAATACAGACTTTTAAGTAACTTTGTAGTCATCCATAAAGACTTGCAACAGCTTAGCAAGGAAATCATTAAGAAGCAGACACCCAGTCATTAAACGACAAAAGGATAAACATCATTTCCACGAAACACTAGTGAAAGAAGGTAATTTTGATATCCCATACTGTCCAAAAGCAGAGAACTTCAGAAGCTCTCTTTGATTACCAGTATTCCTCAAAAAGTACTGCAGGCTAGTCATTAACAACAGATTTCAAGGTTTGTTGTACCACTAGAATCAATCACTGCTGTCCCCTTCTCTGGATTAAAACTTTCTCATTGCTTGTCTTCCGTTTGTTGATTTCAGCCTCCAGTGAAGATTAGTGGCTGATAGTGATAACCTGGCTACAGAACAACCTAGCGCCTGTTGCTTGCTTCTGAAGAGAGTATGTTACAGCAGAAACTGGAGTCTTCACTGTAAGGAGAATAAATTACATTGGAGGGGAAGAAACTCATCCCTACTGTCATTGCAAAAGAAGTAATCAGATGAGATATTCATTCAACACATTAATTAAACAGTAGCCCTTACTACTTCTGTGAAGTAATTTGTTCATGATACTGACTACTGTTCAGTAGTTCAGAAATACTGATGTCCTCTTCCTGTTGGTCATCTAAATGAGATTATTATTCAATGTTACCAATACTCTTCACTTTCTCTGACATAAACAGGAGCTTCCCTAAAAGTCGTATAGCACATGAGGGAAGGAAGAAAAACAGATAGCTTAACAATTACTTTCTATTTTTTCTTTTCTTGAAAAAAGGTTGGATGTTCACTAGTTTTGGAGGCTCTAGACAGTTTGTTAAGTGATTTTTCAAACCACTGTAATTTACTACATGTTATTCTAAAAAATGCCTTCACAGTTTCTGTTGGAAAAAGTCAGATATGTCACAGATTTCTTCTACTAACCATAAGGAATATGTTTCTGAATAACACATGGTTTCTGTTGCTCTTGTCACTTTAATGGCCTTTTGTCTTGGAAAACTTAAGACTTTTTCCTCACACAGAATGATATTTGGTGGTTGTTTTCCGAAAAGATTAACTCAGATTTGTACAATTTTCTCCAAGAAGCAGGCAGATAGTTGTTAACAATCTGAGGTACTGATTTTAGATCAGTGCACAAATATTTGGAGTTGATATAATTTACCTATGTTGACAGTGCACTTCAATTCTAGATCAGAGTTGTGCTGGTTGTAGTTCAATAACTATATTTTTTGAGGATAAACCTTTCTCTGAACCAGGCTTAGTTTTGGACTAGGCTGAGATTAAATTCTGGTCAGCTGTGTCTGATTTGGACTTTAATTTTCATCATCATCTCAAATTTCCTTGTTTTCCCCTTGACCTGCTACAGGCTAGCAAAGGCTGCTAGTAGTTCAGGAATCTAGTGACAGTCAGGATTTGTACAAATAACATTATACCATGCCATACCATACCATACCATGCCATGCCATGCTATGCTCTGCTACATTACGCTATGCTACACTATGCTATATATTTATTTTATTTGATTTACATATCCTACTCTCTTACCCATGCAAGTTGGTAGGATTTGGGGTACTTTTCTTGTGAAAAGAAATGCCTGTAAAGTCCATTAAAAATGTATTTCCTTACTGTCCATCTACTGTTCCCCATTGAGACAAGGAAGATAAAGATTCTGGTCACACCCAGGTAGAGATTACTTCTTTATTTTGTATCCTAACTAGTACTGTATATATTGTACAGAGGGGAACCAACTTGCTGTGTAAGGCAAGAAAATAGAAATACAGGATATACAACCCAATTCCTAGAGAACAAAGCTGATATGTATCAGATAAATGGAAAGGGAGGTAGAAAACTTCTCAGGCAACAGAAAAGAAGAAAAATGACATTAGTCTGTGACAACAGACCATGCTTCCAAAAAATATTTTAATTTAGAAGAGTTTTTGAAGTTTCTGAGTTCCATTGCTTTCTTTACCAGGATTATCAGTACAGGAGAAGGCCTTGTTCAAGGCTGACTGTAATAAACTGAATATCCGCCACAAACTACAGCAAACTTTGGAACAAATCTAGAGTTTATGATGTATGTTCATAATGCACAGAGTTGAATTTCCCTTTCAGTTATAACATCTCATTAGCCAGATCTTGTAGATAATTACATGGGCCCGAAACTCATAAGCAGTATTCATAAAACTTTTGAGCCCAACATGTAAAAAAAAATCTCAGAAAAACAGCTGTTCTGCGACGTTTCTGAGCTGCATCTGGAACCAAATCCTCCCCGTGGTTCTGAATCAGACACAACCGCAGTGCAATAGGTCCTTACATCAGTCGCTGATGAGAGGCTGTGTCATTAGGCCCATTAGGGCACACATCTGTCTACGTGAAATTTTATCCTTAGTATCAGAAATAGTAAAAATATAGATGCATCAATGACTTAAGTGGAAAATGGATTGAAATAAATTTTTCAAATGCACAAGTGGGGGATGGCTACTACCACTAGTGTCTTATAAAAACATTCCCTATGATTTCTTTTTGTACTCTTAAATTATGGTTTGGCAGCAGAATATCTGCCAGTGAACTGTGGCAAGTAATAGGTTTTTACATTATCCTTTTTGTCAGAGGTCATTTATAAAATTAATTCTTTAAGGAGTTCTGAAAAAGGGCAAATCCCATGGATTGCTTGCATTTATAACAGGAAAACAAACACCTCGATAACATAGCTTTTCCAGATACAGAATTATTTCTTTTCTAGTTCAAACAATGCACAATTTCACTGTACTGATAATTTTTTACAAGAATAATTACTGGTCATATGTTTTGTTATATAAATTATTATTATATTTTTAAAATAATAACATGCTACTTAGGATGTACTTGCAATAAAATTTATGCAGATTTTATTACAGAGTCAGACTAATACAACTCTCTACAACTACCTGAAAGGAGGTTGTAGCGAGGTGGGAGTCGGTCTCTTCTCCCTAGCAACAAGTGATAGGAGGAGAGGAAACGGCCTCAAGCTGCGCCAGGGGAAGTTTAGGTTGGCTATTAGGAAAAAATTCTTTACCGAAAGGGTAGTCAGGCATTGGAACAGGCTGCCCAGGGAAGTGGTTGAGTCTGCATCCCTGGAGGTATTTAAAAGATGGGTAGATGTGGTGCTTGAGGACATGGTTTAGTGGTGGACTTGGCAGTGCTAGGTTAACGGTTGGACTCAATGATCTTAAGGGTCTTTTCCAACCTTAACAATTCTATGATTCTATGATTATAATATCTTTCTAAAGATATGGAATAGTCAATTACACCATAATTTCTAATTACTTTGGGGAACTCTGAATACTTTATGCCTAAAATTATAAAGATGTGTTGCTGTAGTCATTATGTGAAGGTTTGCACTTGGATATGGGTGCACTGACCCCGTTTTTATCATTGCTTTTAATTTATTTATTGCTACCTTCCACTAGATATAACAGACAGATGTTTTTATAAAACGTTGGAGATAGGGAATTTATTTTTACCGAAGAATGAGGTTTGTATTTTTTTCTTTTTCATTCACATATCTTTTGACTCACCTAAATCAGTGTGATAATTACAACTAAAATCTCTTTTTAAAAAATATATCTATTTACTATATGTATCTTGAAACAAGCCTTTCATTGACTCTAACAATGGAATATGACTGTATTCTGAGATACAACTACATGCATTTTCTTATCTGTTGGTGTGTAATTTACCTGTGTTTACTGTGATCTGTATAACAGGGGCAAAAAGACTTCCCTGAATCAAATAGCCCTTCAGTGAGAATATGTCAGAAAAATATTTATTCATGGTATTAAATTTACCATTGATAGAGGATGCACCACAATATCTGATAATGCAACATTGGCAATGTATACCTGCTATGTTAATAGCTGTCATTTTTTAAAATCTTCATTGTATTTCAAGTCTGAATCCATCCTGTTGCAAAATTATCAAGGAAGAGCAACATATTGATCTTCATAAAATAGCTCTGCAAGGATAAAATTGTTGAAGGTAGTATTTCAATTGATTTGTTCTTTTATATATAATTATAGAAAAATCACAAAATTTGCTTCTAGGAGTCTGTTGACGACATTGTATAATGTTTTATAGAGGTGCAAGAAAAAAAATAACATGCTAATGGCTTTAGATATCTTTACACTGTATGAAGAATTAGATATCAGAAACATTTCCAAATGTCAGTTTTTCAGGAGTGGCAGTTGGTCTTTTTTTTCTTTTTTTCTTTTCTTCTCTTTGTTGCATGGAATATTTAGGCTTTGTCACACAAGACATATTCAGATATGAATCTAGAGAGGTGCATACCAATACTTATCTCCTGAACATAAGCAGAGTAATGAACTTTCGGTATAGAGTCCTTCACACCAAGGCACCTTAGCACATTAACCAATATGTAATACAAGGAGGCTGCATTTTATTAGCATCTGGAAAGTGAGATTTACTGGAAGATAGATTAGGGAAACCACTGGGCAAATTCTTAGGCCATTTCAGTTTAGCACAGCATGAATTCTTAAGCATGGGTCCTAGTGTTTTACTAAATAAAAATGTCTCCCGAAATCAAGTCCTTTCAAGACGGTGATTTCCCAGCCTGTGGTCAGTGTATATCACCCAGCTTCACTCCAACTCACCCAAGATGATCTGATAGCTGAAAGAGTGAAAAATATATTCATATGATTTGCAAACTATTATCTCCAAAGTTTTGTTTGTTTTTTTTAGATTTTAAATAAACACTTGTTATAGAAATATATAGTATACAAAAGAAATTCGTTTCAGAAACAGTAACTTCATGAATTTTGACTGGAAGGCTTTTCTTTTTTCCCTGATTAATATTTTTTGAGATGGGTAGCCATTTTTTCCAGACCATCAACCTGTTCCCATGGGTACAGAGATGGTGAGCTATGATATATACAGTACTTTGTAGGTTTAAAGCCAACTGTAAGTTTATTAATAATCCTTGCAGATCCATGATATTGCTGACCTTAAGAGAGGCATGTTTCCTGGGAGTGTGCTGATAGGCAGTCATGACATCTCTTTTTCCAAGAAAAATAATGCAATACTGGTAATTTGAAGGCTTGCTTTCTGTCATCAGAGCAAGTGAAGTATAAATCATGTGTGTGGTAAACCACATAAAGGAAAAGTAAAATGACATCTTCCTAAGCAAATGATTTCAAAGCCCAGTTAAATAATAAATCTGTGAGTAATAACCAAGGTCAAGAGGAAAAAAGTACTGTAAGCACAAACAAATTCAAAAGCAATTTAAACGGTATAAGATTAACATATTTGAGGCTCATTTCCCAGGCTAGTAAATACTTTTTTAAAAAGCTTCAAACAAATTGGCATGCTACCAGTGTGATGACGGTGAAAGAACATTTTTCAGAAACAACACAAAATCCAGTACAGGTTTAGTTCTGAGGGAAAAAAAAAAACAAAACCAAACCAAGCAAACAATCCTGCCCGCCCCCCCCCCCCCCCCCAAAAAACCAAACCCAAAACAGAACGAAAAACCTCCCACCTTTTACACTGTGTATTTATAGAGAAACAGCTGTCTAGCTGTGTAGATAGTTCTCCAGAGAGTCCAGCACTCTGCTATAGAGCCATCACTTCCTAAATGAACAAAAGTAAAGGATAGATGCTAGGTGTCACAAAGAGCTGAAGAAAAAGAACACATAACTACCGAAGGGCTCTTGGGGAAAATACAGAGAAGCTAAAGTTGAAGGACATTGCAAAAGTTAAGACAGATAAAAGCAAAGATTGGTGCCAATGGATTAGCCCTTTAGACACTAATCATCAATTACTGGACATGTTTAATTTAAAAAAAAATCCTCTAGCAAATAAAAATTCCTTTCAATTTCGGAACTGAAAGTCCAAAACACTTTGTCTATAAGCAGCTAAATCTTCTGATTTTCTGAACTAAAAATATGACCAAAACCACCATTATTTTGCTAAAAATAAACAGAGCAATATGAGCAAATCAGTTTAATTATCCTCTCATTTATTTTGGCATTCTCCATTTATTACATTAATAAGGAAGTATTTTGCTGTAAAAATGTGTTAATAATGTGAAATAACATTTTTTAAGATTCAGAACCTGCTGAATGTAATAAGGGTAGGCAATATTTTAAGATTTAATAACAAAGGTATAATTTCCTAAAATAAAGGCATCCAATATTCGAGAATGAGCACATGTCACTTTATAAATAGGTAGTCACCAAGTCTTCATAAGAGTCTAAAGCACATAAAGAAGGCTAAGAAGACCAAAATCTGGGTTTCCAGATAGAACATGATACTCTCACTGCTGGAACAAGCAAACCTGAAAATTAATGATCTTCTATCAAATAGTTTAGCATACCAGGTTATTAAGAATATTGAGTCGTCTTCTGTCAACTTAATTGAAAAGACTTAATGATACCTGTTTCCGCAAACATGACACTGAAAAAAATCAGTTGTAGTCATTCATAGAAATTTATTTCCTCCCATATGGATATATGAGCTATATATGTATATGCAGAAGTAGGACTTCAATGAAGCAAATAAAAATGTGGAGGAAGACATGGATAAGGAGTACTTAAACAATTACAAGGCATACATCACAAGCCATAAGCCATATACAAGTTCATGGGACCTGAAGTGGGACACTCAAGGTGCTGGGTGGTCTGGATAATGACATTGGAAAGCTACCATCTATCATCTTTGAAGGCTGGCAATCACAACAATCCAAGAAGGAGTTTGGTGACTGGTCCCTTCCAACCTACCTTATTCTGTGATTTGGAATTCAGGCATTCTTGGCCAAGGAATTTCAGTCTTCAGTCACTAGAAAGGAAAACAGAACATGAAGGGTTTCCCCAACCCTCTTTTTTATCATGTGAACAGGGGGTTTCCCATTTCCATTTTCCGTTGGATGGAGGCTAAATATTTTCTAACCATCTCTATTGTATAGAAAGAGATACTAAATAAGTTATGAATAAGGATCTCAGGACTTAGCAAATTTCTGTATTAAGGCTTAAAGGAAAAAGTAGAAAAGTAAATGGTCAATAAATCAACTCTTTGTCATACTTTTAAGGATAGTTTGTTCTGGGTGTGGCAAGATCTCTTGCAGAGTTGAAGGAACAGCTTATATGGAGATGCTGGACCCAGCATGTAACTTGCCACCAGCTCTGAAATATATCAGGTTTGTTCTGCCTTCTAAACTTACAGAAAAGACAAGTCTTGTACAGGTCTCCCTTGCAAATTTGGGTGGTATGGCTATAAAAAAATTTCTCACTTAAACTTCTTTGGGAAATTTCTTTTGTCAAGCATTGGAACAGCTTGCCCAAGGAAGTGGTTGAATCCCCATCCCTGGAGGCATTTAAAAGACAGGTAGACGTGGTGCTTAGGGACATGGTTTAGTGTGGACTTGGCAGTGCTAGGTTAATGGTTGGACTCGATGATCTTAAAGGTCTTTATCAACCTAAACGATTCTATGATTCTATGATTCTATGATTCTATGACGATCATTGGTGGAAAAACATTTGCTTTGCTTTTTGCCACTCTCAAGGTGCTGAAAAAATGCTGGAATATACGTATGAAAACAGTGGTAATGTAGAAAAATCAAAAACTTTTTTTTTTTTTTTATGAAGTACCATCTCGGTTATACCTAGAGAGTCAGAAATGTGAAGCCCTTCGAATCCATGCTGTTAAAGCAGTCCACACCTTCTTGGGTCTTACCACACTTTCCTGAAG